>NC_057810.1:152816051-153054118 GCF_018294505.1 Triticum aestivum
CCCACCCTCGTGGACAGGGTGTGGGCCCCCTGGCCTTCATCTTTTGCCAGTATTTTTTTATATTTTTTGAAACTTATCTCCGAGGATTTTCAAGTCATTCCAAGAACTTTTATTTCTTCACAAAAATAACACCATGGCAGTTCTGCTGAAAACAGTGTCAGTCCGGGTTAGTTTCATTCAAATCATGCAAGTTAGAGTTCAAAACAAGGGCAAAAGTGTTTGGAAAAGTAGATACGTTGGAGACGTATCACATGCATCCACTATGCGAAAGAGCAAATTGATTCAGGTATTACAACTAAATATTGTTATCATATTATTTATCCATTGTATATTCAGATCATGCGTACTGTTTCTTAATTGTATTTGACAAAATTTTTCATTTTGTTTCAGATAAAAAACAATCCACACGGGCACACTTGCCCACCTGGAGGTGGAGGGGGAAAGGACAAATCTAAGCTTGTAAAGACTAGGTAGGTGGCAGATGCAATCTTGGATTGGGTGAGGGAAACACCAACAATTGGTCCAACAATAGTCCATGGGAAGCTATTTGAGAAGTACAAGATTAATTTACAATACATGAAGATTTTCTATGCTAAGGAAAGGGCTCTTGATAGGATTAATGGTCCATGGAATGAGAGTTTTCAGTTGCTTTACACCTTCAAAGCTGAAGTTGAGACGGCTAGTCCAGGGAGTGTTGTAGAGATTGACAAGCATATAGTTAAGTACAAATTAAAAGGGAAGACAATGGAGAAGGAGTGTTTCAAGAGGGCTTTTGTTTGTTTCAAGGCTTGTTGGCAGGGGTTTCTGAATGGTTGTAGGCCCTATTTTGCTGTCGACATGATTGCTTTGAATGGAAGATGGAGAGGCCAGCTAGCAGCAACTTCTGCAGTTGATGGACACAACTAGCTATTCCGAGTTGCATTTGGTGTGTTGGAGGTAGAGAGTGAGGAGAGTTGGGCCTGGTTTCTGCAGCAGTTGCGCAACATTATAGGTACACCCTCAGGTTTAGTTATACACACAGATGCTTGCAAGGGTTTAGAAACTACAGTAGAAATTGTATTCCCTGGAGTGGAGGGAATGTATGCGACACCTAGCGCAAAATTTTAAAAAGAAATTCAAAGGCAAAGTTTATGATGAGAATCTATGGCCAACATCATATACATGCAGCTTGAGGAAGCATGAGCACCATTTGAGAGTGTTGTATGCTCATAATCCTTTGGTGAAGGAGTACATGGATGAACATCATGGAAAGCTGTGGTCAAGAAGCAAATTCAATGAAATCTGCAAAGTAGACTATGTGACCAATAACCTCGCTGAGTGTTTCAATGCAAAGTTCAAGTCAGTGAAAGGGCTTTTGTTGTGGCAAGCATTTGATAAGATCAGGCAGATGATCATGGGAAAGATGGCTCTTCGTAAAATAATTGCAGAAACACAATATGTTGGCCATCTTATGCTCCCATCTGTGATTAAGACATTGCATGCCAAGGCAGGAGGAGTAAGAATGAAATGCATTCGACAGTCGACATACGAGGCTGAGGTGACATACACTGACAGTAAAAATAGGGAATGGAGATATCTAGTGAACCTTGCAACCAATGAATGCAGCTGTAGGCAATGGCAGATTCGCGGGAAGCCGTGCATACATGTCCTACATACCATGAATGTTATTGGAGGTGAAGATGGTGAAGTTGATCAGTATTGCTCTGAATATTTCTCTATTACCAAATTTAGGGATGCTTATGCTGAAAATGTGCCTGCACTCTTGGTAAAAGACCAATGGAACATAGTAGACCCAGGGTTCAAACTCCATTCTCATGTACTGACTAGACCACCAGGAAGACCAAGGAAAAACATGATAAGAGCTGGTGAAGAGGGTCGTGTAAAAAAACAGCGTAAGTGCAAAAGATGTGGTATCTTAGGGCATATTGCTAGGTGTTGTACCAATCCAGTTGATGCATCATTTGGAGAAGAGGAATAGTGGGTGCTGACCCACAAGTATAGGGGATCTATCGTAGTGTGGCACCCCGGCTCAGAGCGACCGGTTTACCCTGCATTACCAGCCCAGAGACCTTGTCTTCTGGCAACACACAACAACATGGTACAGAAAACAACCGCTTTATTCATGCTAGCGGGACATAGTTCATATTACAACAGTTAGCGAGGTCAAGCGGCACACACGGTGCGGCTGAACAATATGTACATTATTTAGTGAACATAAAAGGGGCCTCGATCATGACAACTACTCGGCAGCGGAACAACGTCATAGCGGGACTCCATAGCACAAGGACACCAACGTGGACATGGTCTAGACTCGGACAACACTCCTTTCCAATGGGACTTTCCTGAAATCTGGCATGACACGCCAGGTCAGTACATTGAATGTACTTGCAAGATCACAATAAGCATAAACAAGATGACAGACAATATTATGATATTTATCGAAGTTAACCAACAATGCAACTATATAACCAACATGATGTGACTATGCTCAACAGGCACTCATTCTCCCGACTTGCTTACCAGGTGTGACCAACAAACATAATATTACCAACACATACTCGTGATCCTTACGGCAATCACAACCCGACCATCTCATGGCCCGTGATCCTTATGGCGATCACAACCCGACCTACTCGTGGGCCGTGATCCTTACGGCGATCACAACCCGAAAACTCATGTCCAACTCAACACGATGACCTCACTGTCATCCTTAGTGCAATTTAGTGTGCATATTTAGTAAGTGTTGACCCATGGTGTACCTTACTTTTGAGCGTGTCCGTATCCGTGGACTCGGCTATCGATAGATTAAAAACACTCTGCAGAGGTTAGTACACTGTACCCACACTACGGAACCCATGGCCTCACTCTCCCATCCGAGTGGACCAACAGCGTTCCGACGAAACCATTTCACTGTCATGACACTCTCCCGGCCCCTCCGACTCAGATCCCATTGGGCTAGTCCTGGGTGCCCCATGTCTACCTCCAGACACCTCGTCCACCGTCGTGGCCACGATCCACACTAGGATCCGGTACCAAACTTAACTTAACAATGGGCTCACAAGGTTATGCTTGCCTACCGGGCTATGGTACATCACACCCATAACCTTCCCTAAATTGAGGTACCGACCAGAGGCACGACAATGTAACGCGTTAAGGCCGTCCCATACCGGCAAATGTGGTTGCACTGGGAAAGACTCATTTCAGCGGCACCACAACCCGGTTAACAACATGTTCAAGTTGAGTTATTAATCAGGTTCAACTTTAATGTGAAAAGAAAATAACCGGTGTCGTACTGCCATACCATGCATCACTTAACATATGCACCACATAACTGTGCGAAACTGCACCAACTACGCTCCCACGGAGCCAACATAAACTCATGCTACTATACTGGTAAAGACCTTTCTTTACTTATACCAGAACTATTTCTAGCAATTATCATCATTATACCTCATGCAAAAATAATATCCAAATTACTCATCAATTCTATGACCATATTATTTATTCATCACTTGCAACTAAGTTCTCATAATCTTACTAACAATATTTACTTCAAACATACTGAAGTTCAAGCATTTTAACATAACAAGCATATAACAGAATATATTTATTTTATAACTAATTAAAATGCATCAATATTCATAAGTTCAAGTATGAAAATCATAAATATTGAAGTGGCACCATGAAAATGTTACTGTGGCTTGCCTTAGTACTGATGAGGTTCACAAGGCTCCTGGTGATCCTCAAGACAAGCTGGTTCCTCTGAAAACACTCAAAACCCACAAAAGAAGATATCAAGAAACTTTCTGAAAATTGCCAGAAAATCTATACAACAAGGAAAAATCCCATCTTTTGGGAGCTGTTAGATTTTTGGACAAAGAACACAATGCAAAAAGAATCACTGCATTTGGACTTGTAGAATAAAACTTATGGCTGTTTGAATGCTACTGGAATTTAAATGAATTTGAAAAGGAAAAATAGAGAGGGGGTGACGTCGATGGCATATTTTCCCGGGGCGCCACCACTCGTACTCTTCGCACGCATTATGAGTGGCTGACTAGCGGGCCTCGCTAGTCAGGCCGGAGGGAGGGGGAAAGAAACAGAGAGGCGCGGCGCTTCGCTGGAGCTTACGCCGGTGTTGAGGCATCTTGGAGGAAAACGAGAGGGAGGGATCGACAGAGAAGGCTCTTGCGCACCTGTCCGTACCCGTGGCGTGGCAAAAGGTGATCGGACGGCGTCGGGTTCTTCCTCGCAAGGGGAGGCAGAACACGATGGTTGCCGGAGATGAGGAAGACGACGGCTAGGGGCGGCTCCAGGGGCTCGGGCTTGGCGTGTTAGCTTCACGGAGGAGAGGCGGAGGCCCTGGCGGGGTCGCCTCGGCTTGGGAGTGGCCGGAGCTGCGGGGTCGATCCAGAGGGGATCACCGGCAAGCTCGGCTCGGGGATGGCAGCCCGCGGCCTGCCCGACCGAGCTACGACTTCTAGTGGCTATAGGAGAGAGAGGTGGAGAGGTGCGGTGCTCCAGGAGGCTGCGGAGGGGGGTTTATATAGGCGGGGCAGCGAGGAGGGCTCGGGCTCTGCCGAAGGACAGCTGTCTCCGGCGCTCGACAATGAATGGTGCTAGAGAGAGAGGGAGAAGGCGACGGGGTTCACACAAGAGCTGTGCACGGACACGGACGAGCACATGAGCAAGGAAGAAAGGGACGAACACAGTGCGCGGGCACTGTGCCGTTAGCCGGTCCGTTCCCGTGCTCGCTGCGGCAAGCACCGGCGTCAGCGAGCGACAGGGAGGAGTAAAGGGGGTGGAGACGAGGATGGTGGCGCGGGGGGACACGCCCTGGCTGGCCGAGCAGCGGGCACGCGCGCCACAGAGGCGCTGGCGATGCGCAGAGCGCGCGTTTGGCATGCCAGCACCCTCGGATGAACGCGGTCACTGCATGGACCGTGACATCAGGCTACATATGCACTAACCATGATGTCTGGCGTGTAGTCCTTAGTAACTTTAGGTGTTACCACGGCTCAGTTGGTTTCCAGGTGCAGTAGAAGTGAAATGATTAAGATGTTTAGTTACTGGACAGAAACTTTGAACAGTTACTGTGGTCAAACCACAGTGATTCAAGGGCTGATCTTTGGGGTTTTACTGACTCTTACTAAGGTGAATAAGCACAGGGAAAACCAGCTACAATGGAGCTAGTAAAAAGGTAGTTGCTGTAGAAATTACCATTTCAGCCTAGAAGTGAAAATATTTTTTGTAGCAAAAATACTCCAAAAAGTGGTGAAATATTTTTGCTCAGAAATGTGCCCCAGGGTCCAAAGAATATTTGAGATTTTTCTTAGGATTTTTAGGGCAACAGAAATGAGGGTTGCTTTGGAGGTCAAAGATTTTAGCTAGGGTTTAGGAGGCAAAATGAATATTTTTCATTTAAGAAAATTATTCCAAGCAATTTTGTTGGGTTGGCCAGGGGTGAAATGATGGATTAGAAGAGAAGAGGGGGCACTTGGGTGAAAATCAAAGGATACCCAAGTGATCAAGTCCAAATGGAATGATTCAAAACTCCAAATCCAAACCAACTCAGCTGAAAATCAAGCAAAGAAAAAAGAGGGCAAAAACTAGGTTGTGAGAAACCTCCCCCACTTAGAATGAATCTCATCCTCGAGATTCGGTTGCTTGGGAACCATTCTGGATAACATGCCTTTAGAAAATCTTCGTATTCCCGGGTTGATTCTGACTCGGTATGATGCATCCATTAAACCTTGTAAAACTTCCGTGACTTACTGCGAGTAATTCTTTCCATCTGATCCAAAATTTTCTCTGGCCTCTCTTCGTAGGTCAAATCCTTTGCCACCTCTATCTCTGCCAAATCGGTCTTTTTCTCGGGTGGTGAGATGCATCGTCGCAGTTGCGAAACATGGAATACGTTGTGCACGTCTGACAGTTCCGGAGGCAGTTCCAACTGATATGCCACAGCACCTACTCGTGTCATGACGGGAAATGGACCAATAAACCTGGGTGCCAACTTTCCACGGGTTTGGAACCTTCTTACTCCCTTTATGGGTGTGACTCGAAGGTAGACATGTTCTCCGGGTTCAAAACTGATCTGCCAGTGCTTTGCATCATAATAACTTTTCTGTCATGATTTGGCCAGCTGTAATCTGTCTCGGATCTCTTTGACTTGCTTTTCGGCTTCCAGCATGAGAGTTGTTCCGAAAATATGGTTGTCGCCGGTTTGAGACCAATTTAATGGAGTGCGGCACTTACGGCCATACAAAGCTTCATAAGGTGACATCTTTAAACTGGTCTGGAACCCATTGTTATACGAGAACTCGGCGTACGGCAAGCAATCTTCCCATTGTGGTCCTTGGGATAAAACACAGGCTCGGAGCATATCTTCGAGTATCTGATTTACTCTTTCCGTTTTCCCATCCGTCTGAGGATGATAAGCAGTGCTGCATTTTAATTCTGTCCCAAGGGCTTGATGGAGACGGGTCCAGAAAGTAGAGGTGAAAAGTGAACCTCAGTCAGTAGTGATGGTTCTGGGAACTCCATGTAAATTGACAATCCTGGATACATACAGTCAAGTAAGCTCATCTGCTCGGTATGAGGTTTTGACTGGGAGGAAGTGAGCCACCTTGGTTAATGTATCCACCATGACCCAGATCGCATTATTGCCTCGTCGGGTCCTGGGTAATCCTGTGATGAAATCCATACAGACATCGTCCCATTTCCATTGTGACACGGGCAGTGGTTGGAGAAGTCCGGCTGGTTTCTGATATTTTGCCTTAACCTTGTTGCAGATGTCACAGCAGGCCACAAAATAAGCAATGTCTTTCTTCATTCCATCCCACCAGAATATTTGTTGAAGGTCTTCATACATTTTTGTGCCTCCAGGGTGGATTGAATACGAGGACTCATGGGCTTCTGACAAAATTTTATGCTTTAGGTCAGCTTGATTAGGCACACAAATCCTTCCCCTGAATCGGAGGGTACCGTACTGATTCTTCGAGAAATTGGATGACTTGATGCGTTTCTGCAGTTTGGCATCGCCGGGCTGGGCCTTGCGGATTTCTTCCTCAAGAGTAGGAGTGAACGTCAGAACATTGGCAAGACCAGCCTCAACAATGACCAGGTTGAACTGAGCAATTTCTTCTTTGAGTTCGGAAGGCAGAAACTCCAGCATGACGTTTAAACTGACGGGCTTTCTACTGAGTGCATCGGCAACCACGTTGGCCTTACCCGGATGGTAATTTATTCCAAGATCATAATCCTTGACCAACTCCAGCCATCTTCATCGACGGAGGTTTAAATCTGGCTGAGTAAATATGTATTTGAGACTTTTGTGGTCGGTAAAAATTTGTCACCTTTTTCCAATGAGGTAGTGTATCCAAATTTTTAAAGCATGAACTACTGCGGCCAATTCCAAATCATGAGTGGGGTAATTCCCTTCATGGGGTCGTAGCTGCCGTGAGGCGTAGGCTACTACCTTGCCATCTTGCATAAGCACGCACCCAAGTCCTTGTCGGGAAGCGTCACAATATACGTCAAAGCTGCGGTAGATATCTGGAAGTGTTAATACCGGCGCAGTTGTTAAGCGCTTCTTTAACTCGGTGAAACTTTTCTCACAGTCTGACGTCCATTCAAACTTCTTATCCTTTTTAAGCAACTCCTTCATGGGATTAGCAATCTTGGAGAACCCTTCAATGAATCGACGGTAATATCCAGCTAATCCAAGAAAACTCCGGATCTGAGACACGATGGCGGGTGGCAACCGGTCGAGCACGTGTTTTACTTTGCTTGGGTCCACGGCTATTCCTTCAACGGATAAAATATGCCCGAGGAACCCAACTTGCTTGAGCCAAAACTCGTGTTTACTGAACTTGGCCTACAACTGGTGCTCACGGAGTCGTTGTAGCACTGTGCGGAGGTGTCCTTTATGCTCTTCTTCATTTCTTGAATAAATAAGTATATCATCGATAAAGACAACCACACACTTATCAAGGAAATCCATGAACACTTTGTTCATCATGTGCATGAAGAAGGCAGGGGCGTTGGTGAGGCCGAAGGACATGACGGTATATTCATAAAGACCGTAGCGAGTGGTGAACGCGGTCTTGAATATCCTCCTTTTTAATTTTGAGCTGGTAATATCCAGTCTGCAAATCAAATTTTGAGAATACCTTGGCTCCACTGAGTTGATCAAACAAATCATCAATTCTTGGTAGAGGGTATTTGTTTTTGATCATGACATCATTCAACTATCAGTAGTCCACACACATGAGAAGGCTGCCATCTTTCTTGTCCACAAAAATAGCGGGTGATCCCCATGGCGAGGAACTGGGACGGATATATCCTTTTTGGAGCATTTCATAAAGTTGTTTCTTTAGCTCCACCAACTCGGGTGACGGCATTCGATAATATTTCTTGTGTATTGGTATGGTTCCGGGCACAAGTTCTATTGCAAACTCAAGCTCTCGGTCAGGGGGCATGCCTGGCAGTTCTTTTGGGAATACATCGGGAAACTCACTGACCATTGGGATTAATTCCATTTCTGCTATTGCTGTAAATACCATTTCCTTGGAGGGTATGCTTCTACGAGCAATAAACTTGGTAGCTTGTCCATCTTGTCCGGTCAAATTGACTTCCCGGGTCGCACAATTTATGCATACTTGGTACTGAGTCAGCCAATTCATACCCAAGATGACATCCAATTTTTCAGACTCAATCAGTATCAGATACGTTGGGAAACGGATTTCGTTGATCCTGACTTCCAGATTGCGGCAGACAAGATTGCTTTGAATAATAGATCCCGGGGTTTGTACCAGCATATTCTTGCCCAAAAGCGAACAAGGAAATTTGTTTTGGGCGACAAAACTCCGAGAAATAAAAGAGTGGGAAGCCCCAGAGTCAAATAAAATTACTGCAGGTATGTTATTAACAAGGAACATACCAATGACGACTTCGAGATTTTCTTGGGCTTCATCGGCTGAAATGTGATGAATGTATCCCGTGACGTCGTGCTGACTTGGACCGGCTTCCAAATAATGGATTTGAGGCTTGAACGTAGCATTGGTCCAGGTGTTCTTTGGACACTATTTGGCATAATGTCCGGTTTGTTCGCAACCATAACATGAATTGTTGCGCAGACGATTCTCCATAACTGGGTTGAGCACATCATTCTTCAGTTGGGTGGTGGTCTCGTTAACATTTTGTTGCCAACTGGGCTGGTATGCCATCAGAGTTGGCTGCCAGGTACGAACCTTCTGCACTGGTTGCATTTCCTTCTTGGGCTCAAATTTGTGTTTGTGATCATTATGGGTAGACTTAGTATTTGACACGAGCTTGTGTTCCCTTTCAGCAATGAAAGCCTTGTTCACCAGGGTTTGGAAATCTGGAAAATCGAACATACTGAGAGCACAACGAAGTTGCGGGTTTAATCAACCAAGAAAGCGGTCCATCTTCCTTTCTTTAGCGGCCACATCATATTGAGAGTAACGTGACATGTGATTGAATTTTTGTAAATATTCTCCCACTGACTGACTTCCTTGGAGAAGCGCGAGAAATTCACGCTGCTTAGTCTTCATAATTCCCGCAGGGATGTGATATTTCCGGAATTGTTCCTTGAATCTTGACCAGGTAATTGCTTCATTCTCAGTCCCTATGGCTTTCTCACTTTCCCACCATATGACAGCAACACCTTCCAGATAATGTGTTACAAATGGAACTTTATCCTCTTCATCTATTCGAGCAACCTCAAGTTTCTTTTCCATAGTTCTCAACCAATCATCTGCATCCAAGGGATCAACGGCCTGACTGAAACTGGGAGGCTTAGTCCTTTGAAAATCAGATAGTTTGGAGTGAGAGGCATGCTGATTTCCATTCTGTCCAACCATTGCTTGAATACTTCTGAATATTTCCATAAGATCATTGTTTTGTCATTCCTCAAACATACGCATAATTTGCTCGGTGGAGGGCGGATTTGGCGGTGGAGGCGGTGGTGGAATGTACGGCTCGGGTGATTGTCCTGCCTGTCGCGCGGAACGCCGAACAGGAGAACCCTCACGAACGTTGCTACTGCAGCCTCCCCGCGTCATCCTAATATGATTTTTCCCAAGTCAACGCAACCGAGATGAGAAGCATTCAACAACAACTGGGGAGAAGCCAGCAAAAAAACCAAGCGAAACAGAAAAGACAAAGAAAATACGGCGAATAAAATAAAGTCCAACATAATTATACATAGACTCATACATGAAAGATAACAACATGCTAGGTGCAACTACCCTTATACATGAAACAAAACAGCATGACTAGTATGATTACAACCATACTCCATCCCGACAACTGAGAATACTCGAAAGCTCTACTGCTCGGCTAGCGCTGCGGGGTCCTCTCCTGATGCGGACTCGGATCCATAACTAACGGGGTTAACGGAGACCTCCGGGTTAAAAGTGACACGACAACGCTACCTCAAGGGCTCTCCCTCTGGGGCAGGTGAAGGGCGGATCATCGGGGCTGCAGGAGTGGCGAGGAGTGAAACCCACTCTACAGGAGTGTGACGCCCCCGATTCAATCGTACACTAATCATGCACGCAAATGTGTACGATCAAGATCAGGGACTCACGGGAAGATATCACAACACAACTCTAAAACATAAATAAGTCATACAAGCATCATAATACAAGTCAGGGGCCTCGAGGGCTCGAATACAAGTGCTCGATCATAGACGAGTCAGCGGAAGCAACAATATCTGAGTACAGACATAAGTTAAACAAGTTTGCCTTAAGAAGGCTAGCACAAACTGGGATACCGATCAAAAGAGGCGCAGGCCCCCTGCCTGGGATCCTCCTAACTACTCCTGGTCGTCGTCAGCGGGCTGCACGTAGTAGTAGGCACCTCTAGTGTAGTAGGGGTCGTCGTCGACGGTGGCGTCTGGCTCCTGGACTCCAGCATCTGGTTGCGACAACCAGAAGAAGGAAAGGGGGAAAAGGAGGGAGAAAGCAACCGTGAGTACTCATCCAAAGTACTCGCAAGCAAGGAGCTACACTACATATGCATGGGTATATGTGTAAAGGGCCATATCGGTGGACTGAACTGCAGAATGCCAGAATAAGAGGGGGATAGCTAATCCTATCGAAGACTACGCTTCTGGCAGCCTTCGTCTTGCAGCATGTAGATGAGAGTAGACTGAAGTCCTCCAAGTAGCATCTCCAAGTAGCATCGCATAGCATAATCCTACCCGGCGATCCTCCCCTCGTCGCCCTGTGGAAAAGCGATCACCGGGTTGTCTGTGGAACTTGGAAGGGTGTGTTTTATTAAGTATCCGGTTCTAGTTGTCATAAGGTCAAGGTACAACTCCAAGTCGTCCTGTTACCGA
Source organism: Triticum aestivum (assembly GCF_018294505.1). Classification (NCBI taxonomy): domain Eukaryota; kingdom Viridiplantae; phylum Streptophyta; class Magnoliopsida; order Poales; family Poaceae; genus Triticum; species Triticum aestivum. The sequence continues at coordinate 152,827,420 of NC_057810.1, forward strand.
AGATCACGGCTATTCGAATAGATTAACTTCCCTGCAGGGGTGCACCATATAACCCAACACGCTTGATCCCATTTGGCCGGACACACTTTCCTGGGTCATGCCCGGCCTCGGAAGATCAACACGTCGCAGCCCCACCTAGGCACAACAGAGAGGTCAGCACGCCGGTCTAAACCTAAGCGCACAGGGGTCTGGGCCCATCGCCCTGAGCACACCTGCACGTTGCGTGGGCGGCCGGAAGCAGACCTAGCCTAGTGGCGTTCCAGTCCAATCCGGCGCGCGCCGCTCAGTCGCTGACGTCACGAAGTGCTTCGGCTGATACCACGACGCCGGGATACCCATAACTACTCCCGCGTAGATGGTTAGTGCGTATAGACCAAATGGCCAGACTCAGATCAAATACCAAGATCTCGTTAAGCGTGTTAAGTATCCGCGAACGCCGAACAGGGCCAGGCCCACTTGTCTCCTAGGTGGTCTCAACCTGCCCTATCGCTCCGCCACAAAGTAACAGTCGGGGGCCGTCGGGAACCCAGGCCCACCTCTACCGGGATGGAGCCACCTGTCCTTTCAGCCCCCTCATCAGAATCACTTGCGGGTACTCATCAAGCTGACCCGACTTTCGTCACCATCTGTATAGTATGTATGTATGTATAGTATATACCCGTGATCACCTCCCGAGTGATCATGGCCCAATAGTATAGCAAGGCAGACTGACAAGAATGTAGGGCCAATGATGATAAACTAGCATCCTATACTAAGTATTTAGGATTGCAGGTAAGGTATCAACAGATGTAGCAACAATGTCAGGCTATGCATCAGAATAGGATTTACGGAAAGCAGTAACATGCTACACTACTCTAATGCAAGCAGTATAGAGGAGAATAGGCGATATCTGGTGATCAAGGGGGGGGGGGCTTGCCTGGTTGCTCTGGCAAGAGAGAGGGGTCGTCAACACCATAGTCGTACGGGGCAGCAGCAGCGGCGTCGGTCTCGTAGTCTACCGAAGAGAAGAGGGGGAAGAAATAGTAAATACATAGCAAGCAAGTGCATAACAGGACAACAAGCAGAGCTAGACGTGTTCTAACGCGGTATGAGGTGATACCGGTGAAGGGGGAAAACATCCGAGAAAGTATCCCCGGTGTTCCGTGTTTTCGGACAGATGAACCGGAGGTGAAATGTTGCAGGTTCGATAGGTTAGGGGGGTGTGGCGGACGAACGGGTTGCGTTTCCGGGTTCATCTCGTCGTCCTGAGCAACTTTCATGTACAAAGTTTTTCCATCCGAGTTACGGATTAATTAATATTAATTTTCAAAGTTTAGTCAGTTTCTGAAATTATTTTAATTCGAAAAAGAAGTTAAAATGCTACATGTACCCAGTTCTATGTACACATAGGTGTACCTAGAGGCTGACATGTGGGCCAAAGGAGGTCCCAGTTGACCGGTCAAAGTTTGACTGGTCAACAAGGGGTGGGCCCTCCTGTCATTCTCTGACTTACCTAATTATATTTTAATTAGTTAACTATCAGGTTAACTAAAGTTAAGTTAATTAAGCAGCTTAATTAAGTTAATTAATTATTATTATTTAAGCTTATTTTATTTTATTTATTTATTTTGTGATCGTTTTCTGGGGCGGGTCCCACTGGTCAGCTGCCCAGAGGGCCTAACGAGCGCGCGGTCAGGCGGGTTGCGGGTGCAGGGGCGCTGCGATCGCCCAGACCGCAAGGGCGCACGCCCAGGGCCGCGGCAATGGCCACAACAGGGGCGGGCGCGCGCCGGCCGGCGAGCAGGGGGGCGCGGGCGAGGAACGGCGACGTCGGTCGCCGGCACGACAGCGTGTGGTCAGTGGGCGAAGGAGCCGGAGCTCCGACGGGCGCGCGGGGAAAGGCGCTGACGGCAGCACCGTATGCAGCAGCCTAGCAGAGGCAGTGTGGGGAAGCAACAGCGGACGGGGCGGTGGGTCTCGGTGCGCTCTGACGGAGCGCGGGCGCGGTCAGAGGTGAGGGGGTGCGGGCGCCCGCGCCGTCATGCGAGCGGCCAGGGCGCGGCCTGGAGCAGGGGGGAGAAAGGAGAAGTCGGGGCCTCACCGCGCGGAGAAGGGGTCGAGGCAACGGGACGTGAGGAGGGCGGCGGGGACGACGGCGCCGGAGGGGAAGCAGACCGGCGATGAGGGGGAGGCAGACCGGCGGGGAGGTTCCCGCGACGGGCGGCGACGGGGGCCGGCGTGGTGACGGTGGATGGCGGCGAGCGCGGGCACCGGGGATCGGCTCGGGTGCCGATCCAGATCCAGCAGGGGGGGAAGGTCCGGCGAGGTAGCCCTCCGGGCGGCGGCGGCGTCGACGGTTTCGGGGGCTCGGTTGCCCCGGTGTCGATCCAGATGGGGTGGGGAGAGGAGGTGCGAGGCGTGGGGGAGTGGGTGAAGTGGGGGGGGGGGTTACGGGTTAGGGTTTCCTGGGAGAGGGGTCTAGTAGGCCAGGGGCGTGTCGGGGGTGGGCCGGCAAGCCGGTCGACTGCCCAGCCAACTCGGCCAAGGCCCACATGGGAAGGTGGTTTCCTTTTGTGTGTGTGTGTGTGTGTGTTTTCTTGTTTTGCATTTTCTTTTATTTATTTTCTTTTATGTTTTAAATCATTTTAAATTATCTAGGCATTTTATAAAAATGTGTTTATTACACCATATTTACTTAAGCAAAATATGGCACTGCCTGAACATTTTAGTTTTAATATTTGAAAATCTTTACTGTTTGACTTTATTTTAAGTTTGAATTTTGAATTGATTTTGAACTAACACGAGATTAACATCGGTAACCATGGTGACGTGGCATCATTAACGTGGGATTACTGTAGCCTAATTACCCGGGCGTCACAATTCTCCTCCACTACAAGAAATCTCGTCCCGAGATTTAAGAGGGGAGTAAGGGGGAGAGTTCTGGTTACGATATTCTAACGGATCTTCTCGAAGAAGTTAATCCCTTTCGTTGATGTCTTCAATTCTTTATTCCAATGCATCATGATAAACTTGTCATCATTTCTTCGGGAACTCCATCGTACTTACGAAAGGATAAGGGGCAGCTCACTACGACATAATGCTTTTGAGGGAAACTATCTGGGGTTAACCCATGAATGAGTATAAGATTATCTCTCGAGTTGAACATATGAAATACCTCGAGAGTAAGGTACGAAGGTACCATAAGAGGCTCCAAGCGGATAGATAGTTGCTCAAAGCCTGAACCAGAGTGAGAAAGGGGTTCAGAGTAGCGAGGGTAAGTATTGCGTCTGATACCAGAATAGATCACTAGGACGGAGGCCCGTAAATTACATACGAGGCCACACGCGAGGAATAACTTTGAGAATAGGGGGTGTACAGGACAGTCAGGTTTCGATCCTGTGGAACTGTGGGTTATGGGCCCGCCATGTGGGTTTAAAGTAGGAAAGGCGCTGACATCTTGTACGGTTATGATAGCAAGGCAGGTCAGAGGGTAGCCTGTCGATTATGTCGGCAACAACATCGGTACCAAGGGCGAGGGACGAAGAGAACCATTTTCCTGCTCGTTGAACGAGGCGGACCATTAGGCAAAGTTCTTGTCCATCGGTGGCTACCGAAATGTCATCAACAATAGTAACTGGGTCTTGCTGACAGAATTGTACACCGAGATGTTTACATAAGCAGGAGAATATTACTGCTTAGATCATATAGATCACAAGCAACGTTAAACCAACAAATGGAATGGAAAATATGGTTATCAGATTAAACAGAACAATGGAAAGGAAAATGTGTTAAAACACATATTTCAAGGGTATATCCTTCCCAAGGACAAGCAGAGCATGATATCCATGATAGGATATAATGTAGAAAACTCTTTAGGTAAGGGGAGACAAATTTCTTGACAGCGGTGTTTGGATAACTGACCAAGAAACATTTAGCATTGGGCTTCAAATGTTCTTGTTGAAAATCGGAGTACCATAGACAAGATTCGAGATAGCATTGACAGGGTCTTGAAGCAAGGGTCGAACCTTGGATACACAAAGGATTTATCAGGAACCACTTGTAGAATAAGTCTTACCATTTCATCATGGAAGAAAGGATAACCTTGAGGAAAGGGAACTATAACAATAGGGCCTCCGGCCAGGTGTGTTAGGCCTGACATCATATTACCGAGTCATATAAAGACCAATGATATGAATCTAGGAAAATGTCTCAACCATCATATCTGACCGAGATTCAGATCCGATTGGTGTCATGATACCTCAGACTCAGGATGTCCGAGAAGAAAAGGGGCCACACAATTCGACGAAATGACTTTGCAAGATTCTCGGGAAATGAACTATGGGAGCGGGTTCCTGAAACAATAGTTCATCATTAAACCAAGGAGGGGATGAGAAGGTGGCTGATGGGCTCAGCGACAATTCATCGAGAATTCCAAGCGGATGGATTTTCCACAATAATGTGAACAAGGAGATAGCATTTGTCAGATCAAATGGTATAATGATGTATGCTCGAGGAAAACATACACAATTAAACATTGGTTGAAAGGTGCACCCGAAATATGGGCTGGGTTGCACGGCCAACATTGGAATGGTGATTCAATAATCAATAGTCTAAGAATGAACGGTCGACCATTAACTTCAAAGCAATATGGATGCTAGAAGGGCGGAATCCAAACAGCACCGCTCACTTGTTGGTACCCTGGTTGGAATCAACACGAGGACCCAAGAAGGATGGCGATGGTGAGAAATATCACCCTACCAAGAATTCTCAAGAGGTGGTGAAATTCCCACGACATTCTTGACATAAAAGGTGGTACTAATACAAGGTAAAGAAGAACAATGCTGGGTAGCAAGGAAGTCAAGGTATAACACAAAACACGAACAAGTTTGCCTCGGAGGGAAGGCAATAATGTTGGCAAGGATAACACAAATCAACGAGGGGAAAGGAAGGTATTTGTCATCATGAGTTCAGATGATATCCTAGAAGAGCTCAGAACGGTCATGATGATCACGACACATTTGTCGAGAGATTCCATGAAGACGTAATCAATCAGCGACGACATTAAGTCAAAGGAATGAGGTAGCGGAAGGTTATTGGAACCATGGGTAGGACACAAACTTGAAATCAGGATTGTTGTTCAAGGCGAACGGTATGACGAGGAAGATCGATTGTAAGATTAGCTCACCGTCGAAAATTTGTGCTCCGAGAAGAAGGACCAGGTAGCACAGTTAGAATCATCACGACAATTGTATAGCCAAACAGGCTAGGAATGGCGTGATCGGGTACAAACTCGTACTTATAGAAGCTTACTGAAGAGATGTTGAACCGTAGTGCGGACTCGGTTCAGTCATCGGTGTCTTTGAGTGTTTAATAACTCAGAGCCCATGAAAAAATGGAATCCGTGGGAAGGTAGCACTTGATGAATAACTCATAAGAAGTCATGCAGTTCCATGATAATCTCGAGATACCAGGGGGTAATACTCGACGACAGATCCAAGTAGAGGTTGGACTGGGGTATTGCTCTATAGAAGACAAGTGCTTAAACTTGCACAGGAAATGGTATTTAAAGGAGGACATGGTCGGAACCACGATTGCAAAGGATCAATTCACCGATACCAAAGGATATTATATCAAGGAAATAGTTACAAGAAGCTTCCTTGATAGGATCTACATCGTGTCCATGGGCATGAACACAAAGTTCAAGGTCGACTCCCACTTCTTTAATGCATAACCTTCATTCACCTCTCGTATTTCAAAAATGACATTAGTTGTTTAAAGTTTTACCTGGTGCAATACCAGATAAGTTTGACCCGTGAAATCTTTCGGGTTCACACAGATTAGGGAAGGCATAGGTTCAACCCATCAGGGCATCTTAGGAACATATACCACAAACTTCGGAGTAAATAATACAAGCTCGAAAGTAGAGCATTGTTCAAAAGCAGATGATACAATTTACCAAAGGCATTATATACCCATGTAAAGGCTCACAAGGTTATTCAATATGAAGGACGCTGTCGGATAATAATCCAACCAAGGATATAGCGGTCCATAAAAGATTTGATGTGAGTATCGATACTCAACCAGAGGAAGAAGAATACACGGGCATCATATTATAGAACATCTGAATAATTCGATGCTTAGATAACAAAGGAATTACGATTTCCAAAACAAAGGATCAGAAGTTGTCGCTCTGATCAAGGATGGATAAGTTGGATAGACCAGGGTCACAATTGACGACCAATAGTTTGGTCGAGAACTAGCTCATGTTCAAAAATGATGTCTGAGCCAGAAAGATAATTTAGAAGGGTTGATAGATGATTGTGTGCGTTTGCACACATGTTGAATCAATAGGATCAAAATGACAGTGTCAAAAGATACTAGTGAATATTGCTAGATATATGGGAAGCATCCATAATGCAAGTAGACAAGTATTTGCAGAGCAATAAAGCTGCTAAGGATTTTCAGAGGATTGAATAGTATTTCAAAGACTTTTGTGAAACACATGAACAACTGGGGATGAGCGGATACTCAGCAAGTGCGAGGATTTATTTGAAGGGGTATTCATGTGGCAAAGAACTGCTAGGTAGTAGGCACAAAGTATCCTCGGAACAATAGAGAAAACTTCGGGGTATCTTGTAATAACAAGATCAATGGGGGATGATTGTAAGAATGGCAAGTGTAAGTAGTTATCCATAAGGATCTATCGGTGGTCGGGAATAGCAAAAGTGATGGGCACAAAGTCTCGAGAGAATATCAAAGAGTATCTCCGAAATCTTCTGGTGCAGTCGGTGATCATCTGGACTGAAGGGCCTCTCAGGGAGAAAGTATTTTCGAGAACCTAAAGTTAGATTTTAGTAAAAAAATCGTTTAACCCGAATAGAAGAGAGATCAGATTCCCAGAGTACAGATCGAGGAGTAAAAGATCCTAATACCACCCAATGGCGACGTGGGCCCATGGGCCGCACAGCCATGTTAGTAAAACAGTTTTCATCGACAAGACTCAACTTCGGCCAAGGAGTGTGGAAGGGGGATTCCTACAGGCAGTCGGCTCTGATACCAACTTGTGACGCCCCCGATTCAATCGTACACTAATCATGCATGCAAATGTGTACGATCAAGATCAGGGACTCACGGGAAGATATCACAACACAACTCTAAAACATAAATAAGTCATACAAGCATCATAATACAAGCCAAGGGCCTCGAGGGCTCGAATACAAGTGCTCGATCATAGACGAGTCAGCGGAAGCAACAATATCTGAGTACAGACATAAGTTAAACAAGTTTGCCTTAAGAAGGCTAGCACAAACTGGGATACCAATCGAAAGAGGCGCAGGCCCCCTGCCCGGGATCCTCCTAACTACTCCTGGTCGTCGTCAGCGGGGTGCACGTAGTAGTAGGCACCTCTAGTGTAGTAGGGGTCGTCGTCGACGGTGGCGTTTGGCTCCTGGACTCCAGCATCTGGTTGCGACAACTAGGTAGAAGGGAAAGGGGAAAAGAGGGAAAAAAGCAACCGTGAGTACTCATCCAAAGTACTCGCAAGCAAGGAGCTACACTACATATGCATGGGTATATGTGTAAAGGGCCATATCGGTGGACTGAACTGCAGAATGCCAGAATAAGAGGGGGATAGCTAATCCTGTCGAAGACTATGCTTCTGGCAGCCTCCATCTTGCAGCATGTAGATGAGAGTAGACTGAAGTCCTCCAAGTAGCATCTCCAAGTAGCATCGCATAGCATAATCCTACCCGGCGGTCCTCCCCTCGTCGCCCTGTGGAAAAGCGATCACCGGGTTGTCTATGGAACTTGGAAGGGTGTGTTTTATTAAGTATCCGATTCTAGTTGTCATAAGGTCAAGGTACAACTCCAAGTCGTCCTGTTACTGAAGATCACGGCTATTCGAATAGATTAACTTCCCTGCAGGGGTGCACCACATAACCCAACACGCTTGATCCCATTTGGCGGGACACACTTTCCTGGGTCATGCCCGGCCTCGGAAGATCAACACGTCGCAGCCCCACCTAGGCACAACAGAGAGGTCAGCACGCCGGTCTAAACCTAAGCGCACAGGGGTCTGGGCCCATCGCCCTGAGCACACCTGCACGTTGCGTGGGCGGCCGGAAGCAGACCTAGCATAGTGGCATTCCAGTCCAATCCGGCGCGCGCCGCTCAGTCGCCGACGTCACGAAGTGCTTCGGCTGATACCACGACGCCGGGATACCCATAACTACTCCCCCGTAGATGGTTAGTGCATATAGACCAAATGGCCAGACTCAGATCAAATACCAAGATCTCGTTAAGCGTGTTAAGTATCCGCGAACGCCGAACAGGGCCAGGCCCACCTGTCTCCTAGGTGGTCTCAACCTGCCCTGTCGCTCCGCCACAAAGTAACAGTTGGGGGCCGTCGGGAACCCAGGCCCACCTCTACCGGGATGGAGCCACCTGTCCTTTCAGCCCCCTCATCAGAATCACTTGCGGGTACTCATCGAGCTTACCCGACTTTAGTCACCATCTGTATAGTATGTATGCATGTATAGTATATACCCGTGATCACCTCCCGAGTGATCACGGCCCAATAGTATAGCAAGGCAGACTGACAAGAATGTAGGGCCAATGATGATAAACTAGCATCCTATACTAAGTATTTAGGATTGCAGGTAAGGTATCAACAGATGTAGCAACAATGTCAGGCTATGCATCAAAATAGGATTAACGGAAAGCAGTAACATGCTACACTACTCTAATGCAAGCAGTATAGAGGAGAATAGGCGATATCTAGTGATCAAGGCGGGGAGGGCTTGCTTGGTTGCTCTGGCAAGAGAGAGGGGTCGTCAACACCGTAGTTGTACGGGGCAGCAGCAGCGGCGTCGGTCTCGTAGTCTACCGAAGAGAAGAGAACAGTAAATACATAGCAAGCAAGTGCATAACAGGACAACAAGGAGAGCTAGACGTGTTCTAACGCGGTATGAGGTGATACCGGTGAAGGGGGAAAACATCCGGGAAAGTATCCCCGGTGTTCCGTGTTTTCGGACAGATGAACCGGAGGTGAAATGTTGCAGGTTCGATAGGTTAGGGGGGTGTGGCGGACGAACGGGTTGCGTTTCCGGGTTTGTCTCGTCGTCCTGAGCAACTTTCAAGTACAAAGTTTTTCCATCCGAGTTACGGATTATTTAATATTAATTTTCAAAGTTTAGTCAGTTTCTGAAATTATTTTAATTTGAAAAAGAAGTTAAAATGCTACAGGTACCCAGTTTTGTGTACACATAGGTGTACCTAGAGGCTGACATGTGGTCCAAAGGAGGTCCCAGTTGACCGGTCAAAGTTTGACTGGTCAACAAGGGGTGGGCCCTCCTGTCATTCTCTGACTTACCTAATTATATTTTAATTAGTTAACTATCAGGTTAACTAAAGTTAAGTTAATTAAGCAGCTTAATTAAGTTAATTAATTAATTAAGCTTGTTTTATTTTATTTATTTATTTTGTGATCGTTTTCTGGGGCGGGTCCCACTGGTCAGCTGCCCAGAGGGCCTAACGAGCACGCGGTCAGGCAGGTTGCGGGTGCAGGGGTGCTGCGAGCGCCCAGACCGCAAGGGCGCACGCCCAGGGCCGCGGCAATGGCCACAACAGGGGCGGGCGCGCGCCGGTCGGCGAGCAGGGGGGCCGCGGGCGAGGAACGGCGACGTTGGTCGCCGGCACGACAGCGTGTGGTCAGTGGGCGAAGGAGCCGGAGCTCCGACGGGCGCGCGGGGAAAGGCGCCGATGGCAGCACCGTATGCAACAGCATAGCAGAGGCAGTGTGGGGAAGCGACAGCGGACGGGGCGGTGGGTCTCGGTGCGCTCCGACAGAGCGCGGGCGCGGTCAGAGGTGAGGGGGTGCGGGCGCCCGCGCCGTCATGCGAGCGGCCAGGGCGCGGCCTGGAGCAGGGGGGAGAAAGGAGAAGTCGGGGCCTCACCGCGCGGAGAAGGGGTCGAGGCAACGGGACGTGAGGAGGGCGGCGGGGACGACGGCGCCGGGGGGGAACCAGACCGACGATGAGGGGGAGGCAGACCGGCGGGGAGGTTCCCGCGACGGGCGGCAACGGGGGCCGGCGTGGTGATGGTGAATGGCGGCGAGCGCGGGCACCGGGGATCGGCTCGGGTGCTGATCTAGATCCAGCAGGGGGGGAAGGTCCGGCGAGGTAGCCCTCCGGGCGGCGGCGGCGTCGACGGTTTCGGGGGCTCGGTTGCCCCGGTGTCGATCCAGATGGGGTGGGGAGAGGAGGAGCGAGGCGTGGGGGAGTGGGTGAAGTGGGGGGGGGGGTTACGGGTTAGGGTTTCCTGGGAGAGGGGTCTAGTAGGCCAGGGGCGTGTCGGGGGTGGGCCGGCAAGCCGGTCGACTGCCCGGCCAACTAGGCCAAGGCCCACACGGGAAGGTGGTTTCCTGTTTTTTTTTTGTGTGTGTGTGTGTGTTTTCTTGTTTTGCATTTTCTTTTATTTATTTTCTTTTATGTTTTAAATCATTTTAAATTATCTAGGCATTTTATAAAAATGTGTTTATTACACCCTATTTACTTAAACAAAATATGGCACGCCTGAACATTTTAGTTTTAATATTTGAAAATCTTTACCGTTTGAGTTTATTTTAAGTTTGAATTTCGAATTGATTTTGAACTAACACGAGATTAACATCAGTAACCGTGGTGACGTGGCATCATTAACGTGGGATTACTGTAGCCTAATTACCCGGGCGTCACAAGGAGCACTAAGGGGACTCGCAGTCGCGGTGCCTGAGCTACTCGGGGGAGTAATCGGAGAAACATGGGATCTAGACCTGGCAGGAACGTAGGGAATAAATCCCACAGATGGAGAAGTAGTGGCTGAGCGAGCAGTGACTAAAGTAGAGGCTAAAGCAGTGCGGGCACGACTCAACTCAGAGCTAGCTCGTAGATCAGAAGATAGCTAGCAGTGATGTAGCGAGAAAGGTGGTTAGCAACACTATCAGACTCCGGATCAATGACAGGGAAACAGACACTACCATTATCGTGGAGAGAAGGGTAGTAATGGAAACCTGGGTGATTCTACATCCGGACCTCGTTGTAGCGGAGCTCAACAAGTTCCTCGAATGCAGCAAACTGGACAGCCTGAGAAGCGGAAGAAGCATAGCCGCTACGAGAGGTACGAGTGTAAGAACTGGAATCGGAACTGGTGCGCAGAGTAACCACGGCGTGATACTCATACAGTAAGTCAGCTAGGCGCTCCCGGTACACACGATAGACTGGATCATCTCCGTGAGGGTACAACCGACGCCACACATTGCGAAGGAGATGCGGCGACGTGTACGGCATCAACCGCAACTGGCACGGATACAACACCGGAGCCATCTACACTCACAACCATTAGTAGGTTAGCTTAAAAAAATTTATAATCAGTGCATGCAATGCAACAACCAGCTACAGCTATTACCGACACTTAGCTACAACTCGTATCTAGCGTCCAGTTAACTCGTCTTAGTCTAGCATGGCCTACAGTCAGCGTGGCTCTGATACCAAGCGTTGTGCCACCCCGGCTCAGAGCGACCGGTTTACCCTGCATTGCCAGCCCAGAGACCTTGTCTTCTGGCAACACACAACAACATGGTATAGAAAACAACCGCTTTATTCATGCTAGCGGTACATAGTTCATATTACAATAGTTAGCGAGGTCAAGCGGCACACACGATGCGGCTGAACAATATGTACATTATTTAGTGAACATAAAAGGGGACTCGATCATGACAACTACTCGGCAGCGGAACAACATCGTAGCAGGACTCCATAGCACAAGGACACCGACGTGGACACGGTCTAGACTCGGACAACACTCCTTTCCAACAGGACTTTCCTGATATCTGGCCTGACACGCCAGGTCAGTACATTGAATGTACTTGCAAGCTCACAATAAGCATAAACAAGATGACAGACAATATTATGATATTTATCCAAGTTAATCAACAATGCAACTATATAACCAACATGATGTGACTATGCTCAACAGGTACTCATTCTCCCGACTTGCTTACCAGGTGTGACCAACAAACATAATATTACCAACACATACTTGTGATCCTTATGGCGATCACAACCCGACAATCTCATGGCCCATGATCCTTACGGCGATCACAACCCGACCAACTCGTGGCCCATGATCCTTACGGTGATCACAACCCGACAACTCATGTCCAACTCAACACATTGACCTCACTGTCATCCTTAGTGCAATTTAGTGTGCATATTTATTAAGTCTTGACCCATGGTGTACCTTACTTTCGAGCGTGTCCGTATCCATGGACTCGGCTATCGATAGATTAAAAACACTCTGCAGAGGTTAGTACACTGTACCCACACTACGAAACCCATGGCCTCACTCTCCCATCCGAGTGGACCAACAGCGTTCCGACGAAACCATTTCACTGTCATGACACTCTCCCGGCCCCTCCGACTCAGATCCCATTGGGCTAGTCCTGGGTGCCCCATGTCTACCTCCAGACACCTCGACCACCGTCGTGGCCACGATCCACACTAGGATCCAGTACCAAACTTAACTTAACAATGGGCTCACAAGGTTATGCTTGCCTACCGGGCCATGGTACAGCACACCCATAACCTTCCCTAAATTGAGGTACCGACTAGAGGCACGACAATGTAACGCGTTAAGGCCGTCCCATACCGGCAAATGTGGTTGCACTGGGAAAGACTCATTTCAGCGGCACCACAACCCGGTCAACAACATGTTCAAGTTGAGTTATTAATCAGGTTCAACTTTAATGTGAAAAGAAAATAACCGGTGTCGTACTGCCATACCATGCATCACTTAACATATGCACCACATAATCGTGCAAAACTGCACCAACTACGCTCCAACGGAGCCAACATAAACTCATGCTACTATACTGGTAAAAGCCTTTCTTTACTTATACCAAAACTATTTCTAGCAATTATCATCATTATACCTCATGCAAAAATAATATCCAAATTACTCATCAATTCTATGATGATATTATTTATTTATCACTTGCAACTAAGTTCTCATAATCTTACTAACAATATTTACTTCAAACATACTGAAGTTCAAGCATTTTAACATAACAAGCATATAACAGAATATATTTATTTTATAACTAATTAAAATGCATCAATATTCATAAGTTCAAGTATGAAAATCATAAATATTGAAGTGGCACCATGGAAATGTTACTGTGGCTTGCCTTAATACTGATGAGGTTCACAAGGCTCCTGGTGATCCTCAAGACAAGCTGGTTCCTCTGAAAACATTCAAAAACCACAAAACAAAATATCAAGAAACCTTCTGAAAATTGCCAGAAAATCTAGACAGCAAGGAAAAATCCCATCTTTTGGGAGCTGTTAGATTTTTGGACAAAGAACAAAATGCAAAAAGAATCACTGCATTTGGACTTGTAGAATAAAAGTTATAGCTGTTTAAATGCTACTGGAATTTAAATGAATTTGAAGAAGAAAAACGGAGAGGGGGTGGCGTCGATGGCGTACTTTCCTGGGGTGCCACCACTCATACCGCTTCGCGCGCATTATGAGTGGCTGACTAGCGGGCCCCGCTTGTCAGGCGGGAGGGAGGGGGAAAGAAATAGAGAGGCGCGGCGCTTCACCGGAGCTTACGCCGGTGTTGAGGCATCTTGGAAGAAAATGAGAGGGAGGGATCGACGGAGAAGGCTCTTGCGCACCTGTCCGTACCCGTGGCGTGGCAAAAGGTGACCGGATGGCGTCAGATTCTTCCTCGCAAGCGGAGGCAGAACACGATGGTCGCCGGAGATGAGGAAGACGACGGCTAGGGGCGGCTCCAGGGGCTCGGGCTTGGCGCGTTAGCTTCACGGAGGAGAGGCGGAGGCCCTGGTGGGGTCGCCTCGGCTTGGGAGTGGCCGGAGCTGCAGGGTCGATCCAGAGGGGATCACCGGGGAGCTCGGCTCAGGGACGACAGCCCGCAGCCTACCCGGTCGGGCTGCGGCTTCTAGTGGCTATATGAGAGAGAGGTGGAGAGGTGCGGTGCTCTAGAAAGCTGCTGAGGGGGGTTTATATAGGCAGGGCGGCAAGGAGGGCTCGGGCTCCACCGGAGGACAGCTGTCTCCGGCGCCCGGCGACGAATGGTTCCAGAGAGAGAGAGGGAGAAGGCGACGGGGTTCATGCGGGAGCTGTGCACGGACGCGGACGAGCACAGGAGCAAGGAAGAAAAGGACGAACACAGTGCGCGGGCACTGTGCCGTTGGCCGGACCGTGCCCGTGCTCGCTGCGGCGAGCTCCAGCATCAGCAAGTGGCAGGGAGGAGTAAAGGGGGTGGAGACGAGGATGGTTGCACGGGGGGACACGCCCTGGCTAGCCGAGCAGCGGGCACGCGCGCCACAGAGGTGCTAGCATGCCAGCACCCTCGGGCGAACGAGGTCACCGCGTGGACCGTGACATCAGGCCACATATGCACTAACCATGCTGTGTGGCGTGTAGTCCTTAGTAACTTTAGGTGTTACCACGACTCAGTTGGTTTCCACGTGCAGTAGAAGTGAAATGGTGAAGATGTTTAGTTACTGGACAGAAACTTTGAATAGTTACTATGGTCAAACCGAAGTGATTCAAGGGCTGATCTTTGGGGTTTTACTGACTCTTACTAAGGTGAATAAGCACTGGGAAAACCAGCTACAATGGAGCTAGTAAAAAGGTAGTTGCTGTAGAAATTACCATTTCAGCCGAGAAGTGATAATATTTTCTGTAGCAAAAATACTCCAAAAAGTGGTGAAATATTTTTGCTCAAAAATGTGCCCCAGGGTCCAAAGAATATTTGAGATTTTTCTTAGGATTTTTAGGGCAACAGAAATGAGGGTTGCTTTGGAGGTCAAAGATTTTAGCTAGGGTTTAGGAGGCAAAATGAATATTTTTCATTTAAGAAAATTATTCCAAGCAATTTTGTTGGGTTGGCCAGGGGTGAAATGATGGATTAGAAGAGAAGAGGGGGCACTTGGGTGAAAATCAAAGGATACCCAAGTGATCAAGTCCAAATGGAATGATTCAAAACTCCAAATCCAAACCAACTCAGCTGAAAATCAAGCAAAGAAAAGAGGGCAAAACCAGGCTGTGACACGTAGCCCTTTCAATAAGTAAGAGTGTCGAACCCAACGAGGAGCAGAAGGAAATGACAAGTGGTTTTCAGTAAGGTATTCTCTGCAAGCACTGAAATTGTAGGTAACTGATAATTTGTAACGGGTAACAAGTAATGAAAGTAAATAAGGTGCAGCAAGGTGTCCCAATCCTTTTTGTAGCAAAGGACAAGCCTGGACAATTTCTTATAATGAGAAAAGTGCTCCCGGGGACACATGGGAATTATCGTCAAGCTAGTTTCATCACGCTCATATGATTCGCGTTCGGTACTTTGATAATTTGATATGTGGGTGGACCGGTGCTTGGGTACTGCCCTTTCTTGGACAAGCATCCCACTTATGATTAACCCCTATTGCAAGCATCTACAACTACAAAAGAAGTATTAAGGTAAACCTAACCATAGTGTCGTGGATTTGTCACGGCAGATGTCCTTAGTGTCAGGACTTAGTCGCGAGGCCAACACATCTATGTGGTAGCTTGAGAGGGGTTGAGCGGAATAGCGAGACACAACAGAAGACAGGAATTTAGACAGCTTCGGGCCCCGGGAAACATCATCCGGTAAAAACCCTACATGTTGTTTTAGGCTAGGTCTCATTATCATCACGAGGGAGTCACCGTAAACCGCCTCTCCTCTTTGTGTCTAGCCCTAAGATTGTTTCTTCTTGCTTGTAGCTTCCCCCTCTTTGGGGAGCCCTGCCCCTCCTTATATATGTTGAAGGGGCGGGTTACATGTGGAGTCCTATTAGGATTAGGACTAGTCTATCTCTAATACAAACCGGATACAAGTCCAGGTCTTAACTCCTTGTAAGACAAATATTCCTTATGCCTTTCCTCTTAAACCGGCCCGCCATAGTATGAACCGGCCTTCATGAACCGCGTGTTGGGCCACCAGGTCTTGTCGCTCCTCGCACCCGCCTGCCAGATTACCAATGAGTCGTGAACCGCCAGGTCCAAACGGGTCGCCGATGAACCGCCAAGTGTCAGCGGGGTCTCAAATAAACCACCAAGTCTGGCCGGGTTAACTTCCGGCCGGTTTACACCGCGGGGTATATCCCCGACATTATCCCCCAAGTTTAGCTTGGATTTATCCATGGTAAACTTATGCTGCAAAATAAACACCAGAACAAATTTGGCAGGTTGTGCTCCGGGTTAAGAATTCTTGTAGACCGGCACCTGACCGTCCTTAAGTCCTTTGTCATTTCCTCCTTCTAGAAAATCCGGGTCAACAACCAGCTTCATACTCAAATTGCTGATGTTGGCTTCTTATAGAAAAAATATTGTGAAGAATAATCCACTTGAGTCGGCTTCCAAAGCGCCGGTTTAAGAAATATTGGTCTTGAAATACTCATCTGACATTCAACCGGTTTGAAGATGCCGAACTTGCCGGTTTTATCATTGCCAAAGACTGTCGGGTTATAAAAACTTGATAATTTCGAGTCATGATTGTTGGAGACACCGGTTCATGATTGTTGCCAATGCCAGTTCATGATTATTAATGATGCCGGGTTGCAGCCACAGGGTCATAATGATTGGTGACGCCGGGTCAACCTACTTTGCTCAATTAGAGAATTTGAAAATATTTCTTCAATAATAATATAATACATGCAGTCCCCAAGTCTTGAGCAGAACAAAGTGATTGCTCAAGACTTGCTTCAATATAAATACTGCCACTTAAGAAGAAATCCATGTTGTTCATCCCGGTCACTTAGTAAAAACTGAATACTCCATATTATGTAGCCCCCAAGTGCCGGGTTGTCATGCTTGCAGCAACCTGGGACTTGTAATTGTCTTATACTCATAAAAACTTCAACCAGTGTAGCCCCCAAGGGCCGGGTCATTATGCAATAATGAGTAGGGACTTTGTAGGTATAATCATGTAGATTTGAGCAATAATGTGTAGCCCCCAAGGGCCGACTCGGTAAGATAATATTAAGATGGGACTTAATATATACTTCAATGAAAATAACATCATATGATGTAACCCTCATCATGGGACTTGAATCTACGTCCACAAGGTTAAGAGCCTTGTGCTTTACCAACTGAGCAGTGGACTCTTCAATATAATGAATAAAAAGCTTTGTACCTTCAACTATTGACAGGAGCAATTGGTAGCCCCCAAGGGCCGACTCATTATAATGTGATGAGTCGGGTCTTCAATAATATGAGCAGAAAATTACTTTGCATTAGCCCCCAAGTGCCGGGTCCTAAGCCTGCAGCGACTCGGGACTATTCCCTCCATTATAAAATAAATCATACCCATTGAAAAAATAATAGCCATTGCGCTGAAGCGACTTTGAAAACCTCAATCATAATATTGGTTATTGATAACCATAATAAAAATCTAGCCATGTTGGCTATTCAAGATAATATAATCTGGTATGAAAAACCTTATTCATTCAATATCATAATGAAAATTCAGCCAAGTTTGGCTATTTGAATAATATAACCCAATGATTTATAAGTGCATGATTCCAATGGCGCAATCCAAATATGTACTGGCGACTTATAGTCCAAAGCCAGGCCGGGTTAACAAACACCGGATAATTTATCATCATGCTTTATTCAACCTGTCTCTGCATACAACAAGTTTAAAGTGTCCTGGCGGTTTACTGTCGGACGGGTCATAATGCCCAACATATAACCCAGGTTTATAACCAAGGCTGCACTTAAGAATAATCAATGAAATATATCATACCTATGACATTGAATCACATCATTGGTTTACCAACTTTTTGTAGTAATGGTGATAACTCCTTTCATACTGTGTCAGTTTATGATAAACCGTACCGGGTTGTGATAAACACCGGTTTAACCATATATAATATTGGCGACTCGTAGTCAAACCAGACTGGGCGGATAGTCTCTGGATTATGATTTGATCATGTACTGACAATTTGTAATTGAAAGTCAAGCCGGGTTAATGAACACCGGTTTACTCCATAATGAGATGGTAACATAAAATCAAATCGGGCAGATAGTCTCCGGATTAGGATTTGACCGTGTTCCGCCAATTTGTAATTGACAGTTTGAAACGGATTAACAATGTCGGTTTAAAAATGCAACAAAAATCAAATAACAGTTATGAAAAAATATGGAAGCAAAGGCAATGATAAGACCATTTGCAAAAAGAGGCTTTACTGAGCCGATCAGATGGTGTTACCATGGTCGGACACGACCAAGCTCCCAATAAGGTGTAGCTATGGTTCAAGTCAGCCAGGTCCCCAACTGAAACCATGGCATTATGCCGATCAAGTGGCATGGCAATGGTTCGGGTTCGACCAAGCCCCCAAGTGACTCTATGGCCTTAGGCCGATCAAGAGGCGTGACTGGTTCAGACTTGACCATATCCCCAAGTGATCTGGTGGCTTTCGCCTATCAAAAGGTGTTGCATTGGTTCGGACACGACCAAGCCCCCAAGTGATGTTGTGGCACTAGGCCGATCAAGAGGCGTGGCTATGGTTCGGATACGACCAAACCCCCAAGTGATCAATAATATGATAAGCCAATAAGGCATGATACCCATGTCTGGACCGCGCATCATGGCAGCAGGTCCTCTTTGGCACCCTTTAACTTTTTGCAAGAGATAAATCCTTCTTGAACCAGGATTTTGAACCGGATATTGAGAGCTTCAAAGCTTTGTGGGAGACATCTTTCCCTTGACCCGGATTTTAAACCGGAATCTTCATTTTCAGCCAGAAATTTTCTGACGGTCTTTAAACTCGAACTTGCGAGAACTTGATTCCTTTTTGAACCGGACATTGTTAAACCGGATTTGGGCGCTTCAGAGCTTTGTGGGAGATTAGATTTTCCTTGAACCGGATTGTAAACCAGATATTTGAGAGCTTCAATGAGACTGACTTCCCTTGAGCCGGATTTTAAACCGGAATCCTTTCTGATGACCCGGATCTTCTTCATTGAGCCGGGATTTTGTAACTGTCATATACTTTCTAAGCCGGAAATTTTCTGACGGCCTTCAAATAACAGTAGCCTCCGGGACCGGGTTATCTTTCCCTCCATCGTCCTAGGGTTCTTAAATTTGCTGACAGGATTTGCTTAGTCATGTCATCGTAGCCCTCGAGTCTCAAGGTGACTCAAGGAGTTGGCTTGAAACTCTCCATATCTGGCCATGATATAAACCAGCATAACTTGTATATCATTAGTGTTGATAACACGATGTGAATCCACAGAAGGTTGAGGTGACTGCGGCGGGTTATAAATGATCCCGTATGAGCCGTGTCAGCAACTCGGCCAATGGTTCCTTCCAACTGGCGATTTGAAGTTAACCAAACTGTAGTGGCGGTGACTTGTGCGCCTGCCCATTGAGCCATCCAGTGCAAACGGCGGTTGATAGTATATGATAATTTGCCTCCTTTTTGTTGAAAGAAAACCGGGCTACCCAAGCTATGACTTGCTCATACTCAATAAACAGCTCATGCAGACAGGTGCGGCCCGGTATGTTGATGTAGACTAGGCCGCGAGAGACGGACGACAAAAATGACCGCAACATCAGAGGCAGCTCGGATAGATGAGTCGGCCGTGGCATTGTAAACTGGTGCGGACGGGGAAGATCGGCACCGGTGTCGTAAACTGGCACAGACGGGCGAGTTAATCGCGTCGTTTTGATGTAGTGAACAATTGTCGAGTGAGTCGGCCGTGGGAGCAGACAGATGAGCCGGGCGCGGCGTTGTAAGCCGGCAGGGACGGGTGAGTCAATCGTAGGTGCAGTAAGCCGCGTGGACGGCGAGTCGATCTCGAGCATGGTCCCAACGAGCTGACGTAAACCGGGCCACAAGGGTGGCGACTTGTGCATGTTCATTCACCGGGCGGTATGACACAGATGAAAAGCCGGTGCAGACCGCTGCTATCGTGTGCTCCGTACCCATAATATAATACCTCATTAGTAATGAATAATTGTCCTGCATCAAAAATATCGCAAGGCAAAGTAATTGTTCACACAAAAATTAATATGTGCTGAAATAAACCGGACGGATATCACCTGATTCATCTGGATGACAGATGATCCGTACGCAGGGTAGGAATTAACTTAGATATATGAGTCACCAGCACTTCTTCCCTCTTTTTCTATCTTGATAGTGGCTCTTGACCTCTTCGTGAGAAGTAGCACTTGAAGACGAAGCAGTAGTTGGCCTCCTTTTTTTTAGCTGCACGTAACATGTACAAAGTGCAGATGCATGCCAGTATTTTCTTTCTTGCTCTTCACGTGGAGCGTCTTGTTGTTCTTGAAGCAGTAGTAGTGGCGCGTGGCAGCTCCAGCTTGTACGGCTCGGGGATCCACGAGGAGAGCGTTTCAGACACAGAGCCAATCCGGCAGATGAACAAGTCCAGGCCTCCAAGTAGAAAAAATATTATAATAGAGCAGCTAGCGTTGGCAACTTGATCGATTGATGTAGACGTACCCCGACGCGACAAGTGCGGCTCAGGGAGGCAAAGTGAGACAGCGACTCGGACGGGAGACGGGGCGCGGCAGCGACCCGGATGGGAGGCGGGGTCCAGACCAGCCACAGGTCGTGGCCGGCTTGGGCTGCAGCTGGCCCGGGCGGCCGCGTCTCAGAGACGGCGGCTTCTCTAGCGGGGGTTCGACGGATGCAGGCCAGAGTCGCAGGGCAGCTCTCTGCTCGGGGACGGAAGCAACGTACTGACGGCTCAGACCGGGCCCGGTAGAGAAGGAGCAAGGGCGCGGGCATTGCCGGGTCACACGGAAGCGGCGCGGCGATTTATGATGGAGTGAGGCCATAGCGACGGTGACGGCCATTGGCTCTTCACGTGGCTTGGTGGTTCAAGGACGCCGCAACCGGACTTGGCGGTTCAAGGACGCCGCGGGCGATTCGAAGCCAGGATGGCGACTCAAGGCATCATTGCCGTGACAGTGGAGAGGCGCCGGCGATGCATCAGGTTGAAGCCGACACTGGCGAGGGCGGCTCGGGGAGGTGGAAGTCAGGCTGCTCGGCCAATGCCCAAAGGCGACTCGGCGCAGCCCCTAGCAGAGGATTGAGGCGACGCGGAGAGTCTCAACCGCGGCCGCTCAGCGCGTGGCGGCGGCGGCTGAAACAAAATCACAGGGCGACCACGACGACTTAGTGCGGCTGCGCAATCATAGCAAAATCCAACTTTGTGTGATCTAATCCTTCTCCAGGTCGTGGTCACATCCGCGGTAGTAGCGGAGTCTCGACGCGACGGCCTGTGTGGGAGCAAGTTGGAGGCGACTCGCGGTACGAGCGACTCGGCGCGGAGTCTCATGCAGAAGCGGAAGAGAGTCGGCCGCGACGACAGCACCGGCGGGTCGATAGACGCTGGCTGATGTTTTAGCACCTGGTGACCACGGGTGTGGATGTAGTAGCTTGCATAAAGCAGCGTGGGTGGTACTATGAAGGGATATTTTTCCTTCGAATCCCACGTGAAGTATTTGATGTTTGACGGTTCCTCGATGGCTTAACTGGTTTGACTGTTGTCAAAGATACAATATTATTTAGCTTGATGGAAGTTGAATTACCTGGCTCCTTGATCGCTTTGGCGTGGGACTGCTGCTGCCCTCCTTTTACTCTGATCTGATAGTGTTCCCGTAGCTGTTGTACGGAGAATAAAGAAAAAGCTAAACTAGCAGACTACTTTCACGTGGAAGCAGTACTAGTTGTCAAATCAGCATTGAATTTATGTAGTGGGAATTGCTTCAGCGGTCGCTGACGGCTTGTTTTGATCTCGGGAGCACCAGCAGTAACTCGGCGGCTTGAGGCTGAGCAGGATGGGCGGCTCAGAGCGCGGTCGTAGCCACGGCAGTAGAGATGAGGCGGGTCATAGGTGGACAACGGCGACATGGGCGACGGCTTGCAGGCGATCCGTCAATGAGACAGAGGCGAGGGCGGTTCAGCAGAGATCGAGCGCGTATTCCAATCCGGTTCCAGGTCGTGGCACCTCTTTTTTATCCTTTTATCGCTTCTGTTCCATAGTAGTACTGGTCCATGGTTGATACCCTCTTGTCTCCGTGAGGTGATCAGTAGTAGTAACAGCGTTGTCCGATCTCCCCATAACTGGCCTGATCATCTCGGAACTTGAGCCTGCAACTAGCTTCGCCTCGGTTAATGACAGTTCAACAGAAATAGATCTGGATTCGACGGATCATCTAGTCGCGGCGGCACGCTCCACGCAACTCTAATCTTTCTTAATTCAAACCTCGTTCGGGCATTAGATCTGACTGCTCATCTTGAATACAATGTAACTCCTTCTGCAATGATTCTTCTTCATCTGGAAAATAGCAACTTCTCGATTTCTAGAAGATCCCTTCAAGAACTCAACACCACCGAGCGCGGCCCCCACGGTGGGCGCCAACTGTCGTGGATTTGTCACGGCAGATGTCCTTAGTGTCAGGACTTAGTCGCGAGGCCAACGCATCTATGTGGTAGCTTGAGAGGGGTTGAGCGAAATAGCGAGACACAACACAAGACAGGAATTTAGACAGCTTCGGGCCCCGGGAAACATCATCCGGTAAAAACCCTACATGCTGTTTTAGGCTAGGTCTCATTATCATCACGAGGGAGTCGCCGTAAACCGGCTCTCCTCTTTGTGTCTAGCCCTAAGATTGTTTCTTCTTGCTTGTAGCTTCCCACTCTTTGGGGAGCCCTGCCCCTCCTTATATATGTTGAAGGGGCGGGTTACATGTGGAGTCCTATTAGGATTAGGACTAGTCTATCTCTAATACAAACCGGATACAAGTCCAGGTCTTAACTCCTTGTAAGACAAATATTCCTTATGCCTTTCCTCTTAAACCGGCCCGCCATAGTATGAACTGGCCTTCATGAACTGCCTGTTGGGCCACCAGGTCTTGTCGCTCCTCGCACCCGCCTGCCGGATTACCAATGAGTCGTGAACCGCCAGGTCCAAACAGGTCGCCGGTGAACCGCCAAGTGTTAGCGGGGTATCAAATAAACCGCCAAGTCCGGCCGGGTTAACTTCTGGCCGGTTTACACCACGGGGTATATCCCCGACACATAGCATGAAACTAGTGGATCCAAATCAGCCCCTTCCGAAGCAACGCATAAACTAGGGTTTAAGCTTATGTCACTCTAGCAACCCATCATCTACTTAGTACTTACCAATGCCTTCCTCTAGGCCCAAATAATGGTGAAGTGTCATGTAGTCGACGTTCACATAACACCATAGAGGAGAGACAACATACATCTCATCAAAATATGGAATGAATACCAAATTCACATGACTACTAATAGCAAGACTTCACCCATGTCCTCGGGAACAAACGTAACTATTCACAAAGCATATTCATGTTCATGATCAGAGGAGTACTAATATGCATTAAGGATCTGAACATATGATCTTCCACCAAGTAAACCAATTAGCATCAACTACAAGGAGTAATCAACACTACTAGCAACCCACAGGTACCAATTTGTGGTTTTGATACAAGATTGGATACAAGAGATGAACTAGGGTTTTGAGAGGAGATGATGCTGGTGAAGATGTTGATGGATATTGACCCCCTCCCGATGAGAGGATCGTTGGTGATGACGATGGTGATGGTTTCCCCCTCCCGGAAGGAAGTTTCCCCCGGTAGAACAGCTCCGCCGGAGCCCTAGATTGGTTCCGCCAAGGTTCCGCCTCGTGGCAGCGGAGTTTCATCCCGTAAGCTTGCTTATGAATTTTTCCAGGGTAAGATCCTTCATATAGCAGAAGATGGGCACTGGAGGGCCAGCAGGGGCCCAGGAGACAGGGGTGCGCCCAGTAGGGGGGGTACCCTCCTGGCCAGGGTGTGGGCCCCCTCCGATACTTTCTTTGCTCAATAATTCTTATTAATTACAAAAATGACTTTCATGGAGTTTCCAGACTTTTGGAGGTGTGCAGAATAGATTTCCAATATTTGCTCCCTTTTCAGCCAGAATCCCAGCTGCCAGCATTCTCCCTCCTCATGATAAACCTTGTAAAATAAGAGAGAATAGCCATAAGTATTGTGATATAATGTGTAATAACAGCCCATAATGCAATAAATATTGATATAAAAGCATGATGCAAAATGGACATATCAACTCCCCCAAGCTTAGACCTCGCTTGTCCTCAAGCAGAAGCCTATATCGAAAAATATGTCCACATGTTTAGAGATAGAGGAGTCGCTAAAAATATAGTACGGACATGAGGGCATCATGATCATTCTTATAACAACAACATATATAGATTTTGTCATATGATTTCTTATGCTCAAGTAACAATCTATTCACCATGTCAAGTATGGATCATAAACTTCATTGAAAACTAACAAACTGAAATCTTAGTCATTGAAGCAATTGCAATTTATCATAACATCAGAAAGAGTCAAGAATATAGCTTTTCAGCAAGTCCACATACTCAACTATCATATAGTCTTCTACAATTGCTAACACTCACACAATACTTATGGTTATGGGGTTTTTATCGGACACTGAGAAAGATAGGGGCTTATAATTTTGCCTCCCAACATATTCACCTTTAGGTGATTTCAACAATAATAGTTCATGTTAACTTAAATCCAATTTGATATATATATATCAGGATCTTTCCAACACGAGGTGCTTGCCAAAGGATAAAATGAAAAAGGGAAAGGTGAAGATCACCTTGACTCTTGCACAAAGTAAAAGACATAAAGTAAAAGATAGGCCCTTCACAGAGGGAAGCAGAGGTTGTCATGTGCTTTTAGGATTAGATGCACAAAATCTTAATGCAAAAGAATGCCACTTTATATTGCCACTTGTGATATGAACCTTTATTATGCAGTCCGTCGCTTTTATTACTTCCATATCACACGAGCGTATAAAGCTTATTTTCTCCGCACTAATAAGTCATACATATTTAGAGAACAATTTTTATTGCTTGCAACCTGACAACTTACTTGAAGGATCTTACTCAATCCATAGGTGGGTATAGTGGACTCTCATGGCAAAACTGGGTTTAAGGATATTTGGAAGCACAAGTAGTATCTCTACTTGGTGCAAGGAATTTGGCTAGCATGAGGGGGAAAGGCAAGCTCAACATGTTGGACGATCCATGACAATATACTTTAACTGGGATGTGAGAAAACATAAACCGTTACGTTGTCTTCCTTGTCCAACATCAACTCTTTAGCATGTCATACTTAATGAGTGCTCACAATCATAAAAGATGTCCAAGATAGTATATTTATATGTGAAAACCTCTCTTTCTTTATTACTTCCTATTAATTGCAACGATGACCAAAACTAGGTTTGTCAACTCTCAACAACTTTTATGCCTCATACTCTTTATATGTGAAGTCATTACTATCCATAATATCAATATTAACTCTTCTATTCTTTTTATTCTTTCTATTTTCTCAAGGTCATTGCAAGATAGCAAAGCCCTTGACTCAACACTAATATTTATTATAGATAGCTCATGGACTCGATTACATAAAGGGATCACAAGGCAAAACTCAAAACTACTTCATACCAAAACTTTATTCTACTAGATCAAGATATTACTAAAAGGATCGAACTAAGTAAAAACGGTAAATATAGGAGTGTGATGGTGATACGATACCGGGGCACCTCCCCCAAGCTTGGCAGTTGCCAAGGGGAGTGCCCATACCCATGTGAATATGTCTCCTTCTTCGGAGTTGGTGTTGTGATCTTCTTGGCGATGATACCCCTCAGGATACGATTCTCCTCCTTGAGCTTATTGACTTGTTGCTTGAGGTTCATACTTTCCTTGCGGAGCTTGCCTGTTACGGCTAAAGCTCCTTTTACCCAAGGGTGCTGCATAGCTTCTGGAGAACAAGTGACACTCTTTTTCATATTTTCATAAGAAGGAAATTTAACGTTGGAAGGGATGACCGAATTTGGAATAGCCGAGCTCTATAGTTCCCCCATCATGAATCCTGGTTGGAAGCGGGAGGTAACCTCTTGATCTTCCTCCATGACATCCATCCTTTTCAAGTCGGCCTCCATCTCATCCTCCGTTGATGGTCCAAAGTGATAAGCATCACTATTTGCTCCTGGACCTGGTGTCGGGTGAGACACCCGACTCTCCCCGACTGACTCTTGAGAAGACATCTTGCTCTAAATCTGCAACAGGAACAACTCGAAAGAAAAATAGAGGATTTTTGCATGATACGGTGGTCAAAACCTTCGGGAGATTATATAATGAATTTTTACTGACCAAAAGAAGTAACGTGCAAGAAAACGGAGTCCGGGAGGTACGCGAGGTGCCCACGAGATAGGGGGGCACGCCCAGTAGGGGTGGGCGCGCCCTCCACCCTCGTGGAGGCCTCATGTCCTTCCCGAATTACTTCTTGCTTTCGAAAATTATTAAATATTCCAAACAGAGAAAAATTGCCATTAGAACTGTTTTGGAGTCGGTTTACTTACCGTACCACATACCTATTCCTTTTTGGAGTCTCAAATGTTCTGTAAAGTGTCCCTTATGTATTCCTCAGGGGTTACAGTTTCAATAATATTAGTTTCAACATTAATAGGATTACCTAAGATATAATGTTTGATTCTTTGACCGTTCACCACCCTCGGACTTGTGCCCTCGAAGTTGTTGATTTTTATGGCACCAGAACGATAGACCTCCTCGATAATGGAAGGACCTTCCCATTTAGAGAGAAGTTTTCCTGCAAAAAATCTTAAACAAGAGTTGAATAGCAACACATAATCACCTACGTTGAACTCACGCTTTTGTATTCTTTTGTCATGCCATCTTTTAACCTTTTCTTTAAACAGCTTCGCATTTTCATAGGCTTGGGTTCTCCATTCATCGAGTGAGCTAATATCAAATAACCTCTTCTCACCGGCAACTTTGAAGTCATAGTTGAGCTCTTTAATAGCCCAATATGCTTTATGTTCAAGTTTGAGAGGTAAGTGACATGCTTTTCCATAAACCATCTTATACAGAGACATACCCATAGGATTTTTATATGCAGTTCTATATTCCCATAATGCATCATCAAGTTTATTGGACCAATTATTTCTAGATCTATTAACAATCTTTTGCAAAATTAATTAAGCTCTCTATTTCTCAATTCTACTTGATCACTAGACTGTGGGTGATAAGGAGATGCAATTCTATGATTAACATCATACTTAGCAAGCATTTTACGGAAAGCACCATGAATAACATGTGAACCACCATCAGTCATGAGATATCTAGTGACTCCAAACCTTGGAAAAATAACTTTTTAAGCATCTTAATAGAGGTGTTATGATCAGCACTACTAGTTGGAATAGCTTCTACCCACTTAGTGACGTAATCAACAGCAACTAAAATATGTGTATATCCATTAGAGGCAGGAAACGGTCCCATATAATCAAAGCCCCAAACATCAAATGGTTCAATAATAAGAGAATAATTCATAGGCATTTCTTGACGTCTACTAATATTACTAATTCTTTGACATTCATCACAAGACAAGACAAACTTACGAGTGTCTTTGAAGAGAGTATGCCAATAAAAACCGGATTGCAATACCTTATGTGCAGTTCTGTCTCTAGCGTGATGTCCTCCATATGGTTCGGAGTGACACTTGCGTAAGATCTGTTCCTGTTCATGCTCAGGTACACAACGTCTAATAACACCATCTACTCCTTCTTTATAAAGGTGCGAGTCATCCTAGAAGTAATGTCTTAAATCATAAAAGAACTTTTTCTTTTGCTGGTATGTGAAACTAGGTGGTATAAATTTAGCAACAATGTAATTAGCATAATCAGCATACCATGGAGCAGTACGAGAAGCATTAATGACCGCTAATTGTTCATCAGCAAAGCTATCATCTATAGGTAGTGGGTCATCAAGAACATTCTCTAGCCTAGACAAGTTGTCTGCAACGGGGTTCTCAGCTCCCTTTCTATCAATAATATGCAAATCAAATTCTTGAAGCAAGAGAACCCATCTAATAAGTCTAGGTTTAGCATCTTTCTTTTCCATAAGATATTTAATAGCAGCATGATCAGTGTGAATAGTAACTTAATCAAAAATGTAAGGTCTGAACTTATCACAAGCAAATACAACTGCTAAGAATTCTTTTTCAGTAGTAGCATAATTTCTCTGGGTAGTATCAAGAGTCTTACTAGCATAGTGAATAACATTTAGTTTCTTATCAACTCTTTGCCCTAGAACAGCACCTACAGCATAATCACTAGCATCACACATAATTTCAAAGGGTAAATTCCAATCAGGTGGCTGAACAATAGGTGCAGTGATCAAAGCTTTCTTAAGTATTTCAAATGCTTCTACACAATCATCATCAAAGACAAAAGGAATATCTTTTTGCAATAAATTAGTCAGAGGCCTAGAGATTTTAGAAAAGTCCTTAATGAGCCTCCTATAAAAACCGGCATGACCAAGGAAACTTCTTATACCTTTGACGTCCTTGGGACATGGCATCTTTTCAATAGCACCAACTTTGGCTTTGTCAACTTCAATACCTCTTTCAGAAATTTTATGCCCCAAGACAATGCCTTCATTAACCATAAAGTGACACATTTCCCAATTCGGGACGAGACTAGTGTCTTCACATCTCTGCAAAACTCGATAAAGGTTGCTCAAGCAATCATCAAAAGAGGATCCATAAACGGAGAAGTCATCCATGAAAACCTCACAAATCTTTTCACAAAAGTCAGAGAATATAGCCATCATGCATCTTTGAAAGGTAGCAGGTGCATTACATAAACCAAAAGGCATATGTCTATAAGCAAAGGTACCTAAAGGGCAAGTAAAAGTAGTTTTTGATTGATCTTCCGCTGACACAGGTATTTGAGAGAAACCAGAATAACCATCTAGAAAACAGAAATGTGTATGTTTGGATAGTCTTTCTAGCATTTGATCAATAAAAGGTAAAGGGTAATGATCTTTCTTAGTATCTTTATTTAACTTATGGAAATCAATTACCATCCTATAGCCTGTAATAATTCTTTGCGGAATCAATTCATCTTTATCATTAGGAACAACAGTAATACCTCCCTTTTTAGGGACACAATGAACGGGACTTACCCATTCACTATCAGCAACGAGATAAATTATACATGCCTCAAGGAGCTTTAGTATCTCCTTTCTTACAACTTCTTTCACCTTAGGATTTAATCGTCGTTGAGGATCTCTAACTGGTTTGGCATCTTTCTCCAATTTTATTTTGTGTTGGCATAGAGTGGGACTAATGCCCTTAAGATCATCCAGAGTATATCCAATAGCAGCACGGTGCTTCTTCAGAGTTTTCAATAATGTTTCCTCTTCTTGCTCTAAAAGGTTAGCACTAATAATAACAGGATATATCTTCTTTTCATCAAGATAAGCATATTTAAGATTATCAGGTAATGGTTTGAGCTCAAACACAGGATCACCCTTGGGTGGAGGAGGATCCCCTAGGATTTCAACATGCAAATTGTGTTTCAGAATAGGACCCTATTGAAGGAATACTTCATATATTTCCCTTCTTTCATTCATAAACATATCATTTTCATGGTCTAGCAAATATTGTTCTAACGGATCACTAGGAGGTACGGCAATAGAAGCAAGACCAATTATTTCATCCTTACTAGGCAATTCTTTATCATGGGGTTGTCTACGAAATTTAGCAAAATTAAATTCATGAGACATATCACCCAAGCCAAGAACAAGAAAATCAGCAGGATATTTGACTTTCTCAGACAAGACTTCAACATCTCTAACAATCCCAACTGGTGAAGTAGTATCCCTATTGGCGAGCTTAATAGTAACATCAATACCTTCTAGTTCAGCGGGTGCAATATCATGCATAATTTCTTTATATAAGGAATGAGGTATTGCACTAGCACTAGCACCCATATCACATAAGCCATGGTAACAATGATCTCCTATTTTAACAGAAATAACAGGCATGCCTACAACAGGTCTATGTATCTTAGCATCGGGTTTAGCAATGTTAGCAGCTTCACGACACTAGTAAATAACATGCCCATCTATATTATCATCCATGAGATCTTTAACCATAGCAATACTAGGTTCAACTTTAATTTGCTCAGTAGGTGTATATGTTCTAGTATTACTCTTACGAACAACAGTTGAAGTTTTAGCATGATCCTTTAACCTAACAGGAAAAGGTGGTTTCTCGACATAAGTAGTAGGAACAATAGGATCATCATAAGTGATAGTCTTTTCTTCAACTGTAATAGGTGCAACTACTTTTACTTCAATGGGAGGATTATATTTAAACCACTTCTCCTTAGGGAGATAAACATGAGCATCAAAAGATTCACAGAAAGAAGCTACTATCTCAGAGTCAAGTCCATATTTAGCGCTAAATCCACGAAAAGCATCGGTATCCATAAAAGATTTAACACAATCAAACTTAGGTGTTATACCTGAATCCTTACCATCGTCGGAACCCTAATCTTTAGAGTTGTGTTTAATTCTTTCCAATAAGTCCCACTTGAATTCAGTAGTCTTCAGCATATAAGAACCAACACAGGAAGTATCCAGCATGGTGCGATCATTGAGAGAAAGTCGAGCATAAATTTTTTGAATAATCATTTCTCTTGAGAGCTCATGATTGGGGCATGAATATAACATTGACTTAAGCCTCCCCCAAGCTTGAGCAATGCTTTCTCCTTCGCGAGGCCAGAAATTATATATGTAATTACGATCACGATGAACAAGATGCATAGGATAGAACTTCTGGTGAAATTCCAACTTCAATCGTTTATAGTTCCAAGATCCTGTATCATCACATAGCCTATACCATGTAAATGCGTCTCCCTTCAAAGATAAAGGTAAAACCTTCCTCTTAACAACATCATCGGGAATACCTGCAAGCTTAAATAATCCACAAACTTCATCCACAAAGATAAGGTGTAAATCGGGATGCAATGTTCCATCTCCTGCAAAGGGATTAGCTAGCAGTTTCTCTATCATACCCGAAGGAATTTCAAAGTAAACATTTTTAGTAGGTTTAGTAGGTTGAGGAGCAACTCTTTGCTCTTCTGGTCAGGGCGAAGATACCCCGAACAAGCCCCTCAAAGGATTAGTTTCCATAATAACAAGTGACAGAAAATTTCAGCACACTATATAAATGTTTCCATACCAAGTTCCACTCACCAAAGGCGCTTCACTCCCTGGCAACGGCGTCAGAAAAGAGTCTTGATGACCCACAAGTATAGTGTATCTATCGTAGTCCTTTCGATAAGTAAGAGTGTCAAACCCAACGAGGAGCAGAAGGAAATGACAAGCGGTTTTCAGTAAGGTATTCTCTGCAAGCACTGAAATTGTAGGTAACAGATACTTCTGTGATAAGATAATTTGTAATGGGCAACAAGTAATCAAAGTAAATAAGGTGCAGCAAGGTGGACCAATCCTTTTTGTAGCAAAGGACAAGCCTGGACAATTTCTTATAATGAGAAAAGCGCTCCCGAGGACACATGGGAATTATCGTCAAGCTAGTTTCATCACGCTCATATGATTCGCGTTCGGTACTTTGATAATTTGATATGTGGGTGGACCGGTGCTTGGGTACTGCCCTTTCTTGGACAAGCATCCCACTTATGATTAACCCCTATTTCAAGCATCCGCAAGTACAAAAGAAGTATTAAGGTAAACCTAACCATAGCATGAAACTAGTGGATCCAAATCAGCCCCTCACGAAGCAACGCATAAACTAGGGTTTAAGCTTCTGTCACTCTAGCAACCCATCATCTACTTAGTACTTCCCAATGCCTTCCTCTAGGCCCAAATAATGGTGAAGTGTCATGTAGTCGACGTTCACATAACACAACTAGAGGAGAGACAACATACATCTCATCAAAATATCGAACGAATACCAAATTCACATGACTACTAATAGCAAGACTTCACCCATGTCCTCAGGAACAAACGTAACTACTCACAAAGTATATTCATGTTCATGATTGGAGGAGTATTAATATGCATTTAGGATCTGAACATATGATCTTCCACCAAGTAAACCAATTAGCATTGACTACAAGGAGTAATCAACACTACTAGCAACCCACAGGTACCAATTTGTGGTTTTGATACAAGATTGGATACAAGAGAGATGAACTAGGGTTTTGGGAGGAGATGGTGTTGGTGAAGATGTTGATGGAGATTGACCCCCTCCCGATGAGAGGATCATTGGTGATGACGATGGTGATGATTTCCCTCTCCCAGAGGGAAGTTTCCCTGACAGAACAGCTTCGCCGGAGCCCTAGATTGGTTCCGCCAAGGTTCCGCCTCGTGGCGGCGGAGTTTCGTCCCGTAAGCTTGCTTATGATTTTTCCAGGGTAAGAGCCTTCATATACCAGAAGATGGGCACCGGAGGGCCACCAGGGGGCCCAGGAGACAGGGGGCTCACCCAGTAGGGGGGGGGTGCCCCCCACCCTCCTGGCCAGGGTGTGGGCCCCCTCTGGTACTTTCTTTGCTCAATAATTCTTATTAATTCCAAAAATGACTTTCATGGAGTTTCCGGACTTTTGGAGCTGTGCAGAATAGGTTTCCAATATTTGCTCCCTTTTCAGCCAGAATCCCAGCTGCCGGCATTCTCCCTGTTCATGATAAACCTTGTAAAATAAGAGAGAATAGCCATAAGTATTGTGACATAATGTCTAATAACATCCCATAATGCAGTGAATATTGATATAAAAGCAGCATGCAAAATGGACGTATAAATGGGCAGCAGCAAATGCAGAGAAGCATGCATCAGCAAAGGAGAATGCAGCAAGTTTGGAGGATAATGCAGCAACAGAGGAGAATGCAGCAAGTTTAGAGAATGAAGCAACTGAAGTAGCAGCTTGGTATGTGTGCTTTTTTGCATTTTTTCTCTTTTTTATTGATGGCTAAGCTTATTTCTTTTTGATCCAGCTCTAGGATAATTAGAGGCACAAGACAAAAAAGACCTAGAGAGGAAGAAACTTCAGTTGAACCATCATTTGATGTGGAATTTGAAACCATGGCTTACGAAGGTTTTGAAGCTATAAGAGAGGAGGAAGTTATTTTGTGAGCCCACAGATGACCGTCAACTGGTCATCACTTGCTCGATCAGTCAAAGCTCAACAAAACCGCCACCACCAGAAGTGAAGATCAGAAGCAACAAGACAAAGCTTTCAAAAGCACAATATATCCCAGCTAGTGAAACCAGAAGCAAGACGGTTAACCCATCCCGGAACACAAGGAGCAAGGCAAAGATTTGAATTTGAACTTGAATGCAAGTCATAAACTTTGAACTTTAAAGATTTGTAATAAGGATTCTGTCGTTAATTTGAAGTACTGTGAAAACTTGTAAGGTTAATAATTCTATATGTAAACTTTCAATTTGAACTACTGAGGCAAACTTTAAATTTTAGGCAAACTTTGAATTTGAACCAACACTTCAGTCCATTCCCCTGTGGTGTGAATTGCACAGTTTGCTGAACTAATATAAATGTTAGGTGACCAATCTGATCTCTTCTGCGTCTACAAAACTTGTAGTCATGAGAAATGTGCTCCAAATGAGCTCCCAAGATAGGGTAAACAACCCCATTTGTAATCAAGTTTTTTTGGACCTACTCCAAATGAGCCAAATATTTTTTATTAACACCAAATCAATCTATATCGTGTAGATTCGAAGAATCACTATTTATTTAATTAATCTTTCTATTTGTACATTTTTTCAAAAAAATATACTTTATAGAAAAACCATCAAAAACACGTTTACAATATGAAAATGGAAAACTAAGTTCATGTCCTTCTTATTCACTTTGAAATCAAGCTTTGGTGATTTTTTTTGATTTTTTTTTAAATTTTCAAAAACCGAAGGGAAACCCTACCTCCTCTTCTTGGTCTCTATGAAACGTTGTACATGATAGCTCATATGTGTGAAGGTTTTTTCATGAAAATGTCCATAGACAAAGTTTATGATTTTTGGTTGGTAACATGTTTCTACGTCTTGAGCTTGCGTTGGTTTTCCTTGAAGACGAAAGGGTGATGCAGCACAGTAGCGTAAGTATTTCCCTCAGTTTTTGAGAACCAAGGTATCAATCTAGTAGGAGGTTCCTCACAAGTCCCATGCACCTACACAAACAAACAAAGAACTCGCAACCAACGCGATAAAGGGGTTGTCAATCCCTTCACGCCCACTTGCAAAAGTGAGATCTGATAGAGATAATATGATAAGATAAATATATTTTTGGTATTTTATGATATAGGTTGGAAAAGTAAAGATGCAAATAAAAGTACAATGAAAGCTTATATGATAAAAGATAGACCCGGGGGCCATAGGTTCCACTAGAGGCTTCTCTAAAGATAGCATAAGTATTACGGTGGGTGAACAAATTACTGTCGAGCAATTGATAGAAAAGTGAATAATCATGAGATTATCTAGGCATGATCATGTATATAGGCATCACGTCCATGATAAGTAGACCGACTCTTGCCTGCATCTACTACTATTACTCCACACATCAACCGCTATCCAGCATGCATCTAGAGTATTAAGTTCATAAGAACAGAGTAACACTTTAAGAAAGATGACATGATGTAGAGGGATAAACTCATGCAATATGATATAAACCCCATCTTTTTATCCTCGATGGCAACAATACAATATGTGCCTTGCTGCCCCTGCTGTCACTGGGAAAGGACACCACAAGATTAAACCAAAAGCTAAGCACTTCTCCCATGGAAAGAAAGATCAATCTAGTAGGCCAAACCAAACCGATAATTCAAATAGACTTGCAAAGATAACTCAATCATACATAAACGAATTTAGAGGAGATTCAAATATTTCTCATAGATAAACTTGATCATAAACCCACAATTTATCGGATCTCGACAAACACACAGCAAAAAAGAGTTACATCGAATAGATCTCCACAAAAGAGGGGGAGTACATGGTATTGATATCCAAAAAGAGAGAAGAAGCCATCTAGCTAATAACTATGGACCCGAAGGTCTGTGGTAAACTACTCACAACTCATTGGAAGGGCTATGGTGTTGATGTAGAAGCCCTCCATGGTCGATTCCCCCTCCGGCGGAGCGCCGACGAAGGCTCCAAGATGGGATCTCACGGATACAGAAGGTTATGGTGGCGGAAATATTTCTTTGGTGGCTCCCTGGATGTTTTCGGGGTACGTAGGTATATATAGGAGGAAGAAGTACGTCGGTGGCCGCCCGAGGGGCCCACGAGATAGGGGGCGCGCCCTGTAGGGGTGGGCACGCCCTCCACGCTCGTGGCCGCCTCGGCTACTTCTTGGCTTGCACTCCAAGTCCTCTGGATCACGTTTGTTCCAAAAAATCATGCTCCCGAAGGTTTCATTCCGTTTGGACTCCGTTTGATATTCCTTTTCTTCGAAATACTGAAATAGGCAAAAAAACAGCAATACGGGTTGGGCCTCCGGTTAGTAGGTTAGTCCCAAAAATGATATAAAAGTGTAAAATAAAGCCCATAAACATCCAAAACAGGTAATATAATAGCACGGAACAATAAAAAATTATAGATGTGTTGGAGACGTATCAAGCATCCCCAAGCTTAATTCCTGCTCGTCCTCGAGTAGGTAAGTGATAAAAACAGATTTTTTGATGTGGAATGCTACCTAGCATAATTCTCAATGTATTTCTCTGTATTGTGGCGTGAATGTTCAGATCCAAATGATTCAAAATAAAAGTTCATATTGGCATAAGAAATAGTAATACTTCAAGCATACTAATAAAAGTAATCATGTCTTCTCAAAATAACATGGCTAAAGAAAGTTTATCCCTACAAAATCATATAGTTAGGCTATGCTTCATTTTTGTCACACAAAAATGTTCCCAAATTCTACACCCCCATGACAAGCCAAGCAATTGTTTCGTACTTAAATAATCTCGAACTTTTTTATCCTTCACGCAATACATGAGCGAGAGCCATGGATATAGCACTATGGGTCGAATAGAATAATGATGGGGATTGTGTGGAGAAGACAAAAAAGGAGAAAGTCTCACATTGATGAGGATAATCAACAGGCTATGGAGATGCCCATCAATTGATGTCAACATGAGGAGTAGGGATTGCCATGCAACGGATGCACTACAGCTATAAATGAATGAAAGCTCAACAAAATAAAACTAGTGGGTGTGCATCCAACTTGCTTGCTCACGAAGACCTAGGGCATTTGAGGAAGCCCATCGTAGGAATATACAAGCCAAGTTCTATAATGGAAATTCCCACTAGTGTATGAAAGTGACAACATATGAGACTCTCTATATGAAGAACATGGTGCTACTTTGAAGCACAAGTGTGGAAAAAGAGATAGTAACATTGCCCCCTTTTTCTTTTATTCTTCTTTTTCCTTTTTTTCTTTTTTTTCTTTGGCCTTCCCTTTTTTTCTTTTTGGACTTTCCTTTCTTTAGCCTTTTTTTGGCCTTTCTTTTTTTTCCTTTGGGACAATGCTCTAATAATGATGATCATCACACTTTTATTGATTACAACACATGAATTACAACTCGAAACTAGAACAAGATATGACTCTATATGAATGCCTCCGGTGGTGTACCGGGATGGTGCAATGAATCAAGAGTGACATGTATGAAAATTTATGCATGCTGGCTTTGCCACAAATACGATGTCAACTACATGATCATGCAATGGCAATATGACAAAATTAATGTGTGTCATAATGATAAACGGAACGGTGGAAAGTTGCATGGTAATATATCTCGGAATGGCTATGGAAATGCCATAAATAGGTAGGTATGGTGGCTGTTTTGAGGAAGATATAAGGAGGTTTATGTGTGATAGAGCGTATCATATCACGGGGTTTGCATGCACCGGCGAAGTTTGCACCAACTCTCAAGGTGAGAAAGGGTAATGCACGATACCGAAGAGGCTAGCAATGATGGAAAGGTAAAAGTGTGTATAATCCATGGACTCAACATTAGTCAAAAGAACTCATATACGTATTGCAAAAATTTAGAAGTCATCAAAAACCAAGCACTACGTGCATGCTCCTTGAGGGATAGATTGGTAGGAAAAGACCATCGCTCGTCCCCGACCGCCACTCATAAGGATGCACAATCTAAGGACACTTCATGTTTCAAATTTGTTACACAACTTTAAACATACGTGCATGCTATGGGACTTGCTAACTTCAACACAAGCATTCTTTAAATTCATAATCACCCAACTAGCATGACTTTAATATCACTACCTCCATATCTCAAAACAATTATCAAGTATCAAATTGATCATAGCATCCAATTCACTTCCTATGATAGTTTTTTATTATACCCAACTTGGATGCCTACCATTCTAGGACCAATTTTATAACCATAGCAAATACCATGCTGTTCTAAAAGACTCTCAAAATAATATAAGTGAAGCATGAGAGATCAACAATTTCTTCAAAATTAAACCACCGCCGTGCTCTAAAAGATATAAGTGAAGGACTAGAGCAAAAATTATCTAGCTCAAAAGATATAAGTGAAGCACATAGAGTATTCTAATAAATTTCAATCAAGTAGGCTTCTCCCAAAAGGTGTGTACAGCAAGGATGATTGTGGTAAACTAAAAAGCAAAGACTAATATCATACAAGACGCTCCAAGTAAAACACATATCATTTGCGAATAAAAATATAGCTCCAAGTAAAGTTACCAATGAACGAAGACGAAAGAGGGGATGCCTTCCTGGGGCATCCCCAAGATTAGGCTTTTGGCTAGACTTGAATATCTTGGGGTGCCATGGGCATCCCCAAGGTTAGTATTTTGCCACTCCTTATTCCATAGTCCATCAAATCTTTACCCAAAACTTGAAAACTTCACAACACAAAACTCAACAGGAAATCTCATAAGCACTGTTAGTGCAAGAAAGAAAAACCACCACATAAGGTACTGTAATGAACTCATTCTTTGTTTATATTGGTGTTAAACCTACTGTATTCGAAGTTCTCTATGGTTCATACCACTTAATACTAGCAATAGATGTATCGAAATAAGCAAACAACACACGAAAGGCAGAATCTGTCAAAAACAGAACAGTCTGTAGCAATCTGTAACTTTGGGTTACTTATGGAACTCCAAAAATC
The DNA here is from genome assembly GCF_018294505.1 of Triticum aestivum. NCBI lineage: Eukaryota > Viridiplantae > Streptophyta > Magnoliopsida > Poales > Poaceae > Triticum > Triticum aestivum. The sequence goes on from NC_057810.1 coordinate 152,865,549, forward strand.
CTACCAAAATAGGAAGTCCTAAGGAATGTTTCTATTGATCATCATCAAAAAGAATCAATGCAAAATCACGTTTCTGTGATTTATTGAATTATTTCTCGTGAGCGCAATGTTTCTGTTTTTCAGCAGAATCAAATTAACTCATACCATAGGTTATCCTATAGGTTCTACTTGGCACAAACACTAAATAAAACTTGAAAACACATACAAACAGAAAGTAGATGCAAAATTTATTACTAAACAGGAACAAAAACAAAGAAAATGAAGAAAATTGGGTTGCCTCTCAAGTACAGCTATCGTTTAACGCCCCTAGCTAGGCATAAAAGCGAAGATAGATCTAACTAGTGCCATCTTTGGCACTTGATTATTCAATAGAGAACTTATAATTTTTAGGAGTTTCTTTCTCTTTAGTAATGATTAATCTCCTAGGCGATAAATCAAGACATTCACTTGAAGCAAAAGCTTCCTTTATGATAGTGGAAAAACTAGGGTGAAAACTTATGGATTTGAGATCCGCATTTTCCTTACTAGAAGATTCACCCTTACTTTTAGGAACATAAATTAATTTGCCAAATTTAATAGGAGGAGTTGGAGTATTTTTCATAGATGAAAAGGCAGACCCTAAGTTAGTAATTATATCCTCAAGTTTACTGATTCTTGTAAAATCTTGTTCTATTCTTTCATTAACTATAGGTTCCATTTCTTTAAGATTTTTCAGAGTAATCCCAACCTTAGATCCATATTGGGTAATTTGGTTGTGGATCTTTTTATCCAAATTTTCAATTAAATCAACAGTGGTAATTTTATTTTCAATAATTTCAAGCCTTTTCATCACATGTTCTAAAGTTAAAACGGTTCCATTAAGCAAAAGAGGTGGTGAGCCAAACAAATCTAACATAGCATTATAAGCATCAAATGTATGGCTACTCAAGAAACCCCCTCCGGTAATGGTATCAAGAACGCATCTATTCCAAGGAGTGATGCCTACATAAAAATTGTGAAGAAGAATGGAAGTAGAAAGCTTCCTAGTAGATTTATTTTGAGCATTGCAAATTCTATGCCAAGCATCTTTTAAATTTTCTCCCTCCCTTTGCTTAAAATTGAGGATTTCATGTTCGGGAGTAATAACAAGGACAGGAGGACTAGCCATAACGACAAGGTAAACGATCTAACACACGAGCAAACAGAAAAAGGCAAGCGAAAGAGGGAGGAAGAAGAAGGCAAGCGGAAAAGAGAGGAGATTGGGAAAGAAAGGGCGAATAAAACAGCAAGGGTGAAGTGGGGGAGAGGAAAACGAGAGGAAAATGGCAAATAGTATAAATGCGAGGGATATGAGTTTGTGATGGGTACTTGGTATGTCTTGACTTGAGCGAAGACCTCCCCGGCAACGGCGCCAGAAATCCTTCTTGCTACGTCTTGAGCTTGCGTTGGTTTTCCTTGAAGAGGAAAGGGTGATGCAGCACAATAGCGTAAGTATTTCCCTCAGTTTTTGAGAACCAAGGTATCAATCCAGTAGGAGGCTCCTCACAAGTCCCACTCACCTACACAAACAAACAAAGAACTCGCAACCAACGCGATAAAGGGGTTGTCAATCCCTTCACGGCCACTTGCGAAAGTGAGATCTAATAGAGATAATATGATAAAATAAATATATTTTGGGTATTTTATGATATAGATTGGAAAAGTAAAGATGCAAATAAAAGTACATTGAAAGCTTATATGATAAAAGATAGACCCGGGGGCCATAGCTTTCACTAGAGGCTTCTCTCAAGATAGCATAAGTATTACAGTGGGTGGACAAATTACTGTCGAGCAATTGATAGAAAAGCAAATAATTATGAGATTATCTAGGCATGATCATGTATATAGGCATCACGTCCGTGACAAGTAGACCGACTCCTGCCTACATCTACTACTATTACTCCACACATCGACCGCTATCCAACATGCATCTAGAGTATTAAGTTCATAAGAACAGAGTAATGCTTTAAGAAAGATGACATGATGTAGAGGGATAAACTCATGCAATATGATATAAACCCCATCTTTTTATCCTCGATGGCAACAATACAATACGTGCCTTGCTGCCCCTGCTGTCACTGGGAAAGGACACCGCAAGATTGAACCCAAAACTAAGCACTTCTCCCATGGCAAGAAATATCAATCTAGTAGGCCAAACCAAACCGATAATTCGAAGAGACTTGCAAAGATAACTCAATCATACATAAAAGAATTCAAAGGAGATTCAAATATTTCTCATAGATAAACTTGATCATAAACCCACAATTCATCGGATCTCGACAAACACACCGCAAAAAAGAGTTACATCGAATATATCTCCACAAGAGAGGGGGAGAACATGGTATTGAGATCCAAAAAGAGAGAAGAAGCCATATAGCTAGTAACTATGGACTCGAAGGTCTGTGGTAAACTACTCACAACTCATCGGAAGGGCTATGGTGTTGATGTAGAAGCCCTCCGTGGTTGATTCCCCCTCTAGCGGAGCGTCGACGAAGGCTCCAAGATGGGATCTCGTGGATACAGAAGGTTACGGTGGCGGAAATATTTCTTCAGTGGCTCCCTGGATGTTTTCGGGGTACGTAGGTATATATAGGAGGAAGAAGTACGTCGGTGGCCGCCCGAGGGGCCCACGAGATAGGGGGCGTTCTCTGTAGGGGTGGGCGCGCCCTCCACCCTCGTGGCCGCCTCGGCTGCTTCTTGGCTTGCACTCCAAGTCCTCTGGATCACGTTTGTTCCAAAAATCACGCTCCCGGAGGTTTCATTCCGATTGGACTCCGTTTGATATTCCTTTTCTTCGAAATACTAAAATAGGCAAAAAAAACAGCAATACGGGCTGGGCCTCCGGTTAGTAGGTTAGTCCCAAAAATGATATAAAAGTGTAAAATAAAGCCCATAAACATCCAAAACATGTAATATAATAGCATGGAATAATCAAAAAATTATAGATACGTTGGGGACGTAGCAAATGTCACACAAGACAACATTGTGCGCAGGTTTTATATTTTTCTGATTTTTTAATTAATGGTGCTCATTTTACCTCGATCGTGCTAGCTAGGTTTTTCCCCCTAAATGTATGTATACCAAGTTTAGTATTTTTCCTCGTTAGTGTGTCCTATAAAACGACGAACAGCGAAGGTTTCATATTTTTTCGATTTTTTTTAAAAAATTATTTATGCTTAGTCAAAGCCTTTGAAACCCCGTTGACGAGCTCAAAACCCCTCTAAACCCCGCGGGGTTTCACCTAACCCTAGCTCCGAACGTCAGCCGTATGATCATACCCTAGCGCCAAGTGACAGCCCTCATATGTGGTCAACTACAAGTAATTCCGAGGGCAGGCTGTGAGCAGGCTCCGCGCCATTGTATCACATGGACGGCTCTGCATCGTTGGATCGTGGGGCGATTCGCGAGAGGCGATCCGCAAGATTTGTTGGTTGTGCCTCCCCTTTCTTCGAGTACCCCCTTTATTCTGGTGCTTATTATGCAGCGGCGAGAGGAGCCACTCCTCCTTTGCTTCTTTTTCTCCGGCGATGAGAGGAGCCACTCCTCTGCTTCTTCTTCTCTGACGACTTTGGGCGATATGTCGAGCTCCACTTAAGCCTCTCGCCTCTCGTGGACCCAGTATGGTTCACTTCCCATGGAGCGATGTCCTGACTGCCCACGCAGCACGCCACTGATACGGTTGAATTCGAAGGAGGTCAAGAATGGCAACTATGGGTGCGAGTTCGTGAAATGCGAGAGCAAGCCAGAGGGGCAGGTTAGATCTCATGATTTTTCTCTGATTTCTTTTTCTATTTACTTTTAATTCTTTTTTGATCTGGGATTTAGGGTTCATGTTTTCATTTCAGATCGTGAAGAAATGCACATATTTTGAATGGCTGGATGACTATGTTAAGCGGATTCAATTCAATGGGGCCCCAACCTGGGAGCTCAATCTGCCATCAGCAACAACGAATTTGGTCTCTGAAAGTGCTGCTCTAACAGTTGAGGATGCAGATCTGAAGGGGGAAATAAAGAAGATGAACAAGAACTTGAAGCAGATGATTCAGTTGAATAAGCAGGCGAATTTGATAGCTTTAGGATTTTATCCATTTTATTTTTGTGTAGTTGCTCTAGGATTTCCTTACTTGCTGGTCATCACTCGTTAGAGATGTTATTAGTGTGGTGTCATGTGCTCTAGGATTTGGTTAAATTTGTGGATCATGTGCTCTACAATTTGCTTAAATTTGTGGATCATGTGCTCTATGCTCTGTGTTGCTTAATTTGTGGATCATATTCTCTATGCTCTGTGTTGCTTAATTTGTGGATCATGTTAGTTTCGGGTACCCGTCAGTTTCGTCAGTTTTGTACACTTTCAGTTTCTTCAGTTTCGTCAGACAACACCGACCGCAAAAGAAAAAAACGTAGTTCTAGGGCCCAAATTGAAACTAAGCTCTGGTTGGGCCATCTCATTGTGTTGAGTGTCAAAGGCCCACGCGCTGGCTCTATTTTTTCCCTTGATTATTACCATGGTAAATCTATTTATTGCCATGCCGAACAAAAATAGTTCATGATGGTAAATCCATTCATTGTTGGACTTGCACATGTCAAATTTATTTGTACATATCATGGCAATTTCCTTCTGTATATTTCCTACGACATAACACTTTCATTTTTTGACTGCGGGTATTATAAACAATTTTTTGTTGCAAGAAAAATATTGTATACACGGTTTTTTGTTTTTGTTTTTTTATTAAGAACATGTCAGACTTAATTATGTAGATCATGATATCCATCTGAAACTACGTCTAAAATAAAGTCCGATGGCACCATTAGCTAGCATATCAATCTAGAGAGCATGTCTAGGCTCGGCTATGGCACCATATCCATCTAGAGAGCTTGTCTACGGCTCGGCTATGACACCATATCCATCGACCGATATCTCACGTAGCAAACATACATCCATAACATAAAAAGTAGCAACCATAGCATACTTCTTACATAAAACATAGGGTACCCTGAACCATAGCATAGTCCACAAACTATTCAAAAATTAGCTTGTTTTTGTTCATACAATATATGGAATAGGGCCATCAACAATTCAAAAAAATTAGCTTTTCTTCTTCTTCTTTTCAACATCAACATGGCTCATTTTTCTAGCTTTAGTTTCCTTTTTGACACTTCAACTACTCCATTATCCGCGCGTTTGAAAACTTGACCCTACATTAAATTGACGAAAACTTGACCCCACTCTAAATGGGCGAAAACTTGCTGGTTTTCATTGAGGAATACTCAATCATTGATTGATTTAGCAGAAGGGCTTGTCTACGGCACCATACCCATCTAGCGATTTATCTCATGTCAAATAAGATAGAAATAGCAATCAAAAACACTAATAACCAACGACATATCAAATAGGGATTCCCAACCAAATAAGGGTAGCAAGCATAACAAAGTTCTTTGGGATAACACGACAGAGATCAAAAGTTCACGGTACAACAAACGACATAATTAAGATAGAAATATATAAAAGATAAAAAGCCCTAACACACTAGGTCAAGACAAGCTCACGATCGAGACCGGGACTTCACCACCATCTTCACTGCGCCTTCTCTTCACTATTCCCTCTCCATGCCATCTTGGCCGATGTAGTAGGGGAGGTTGTGCATACCATCGTGGGTGGGGAAGATGCAGTCGAAGTTTGTGAAGATTTTGTGGGTTGTGAATGCGATGAATTCGCATCCACACCAAAACACCTTGCTGAGGAGGTAGTACGCATCAAATCTGTTGGTGAAGGTGACGGTGATCCCTACGGCGGAATCCTGGAGTTTGGACGCACTTCCTCCAGTCAAAACATCACCGGCGAGCCCGCCGGGAGGTGGGCGACGCCCACACGGAGGAACCACTCGGCAAACCCCCTTGCACCCCTCCAGCATGAGAACTCCCACACGCGGAGCGTCCTCTCCATGATGACGTCGGCCGGATACCGTCTCTTTGGCACGGTCGGTGGGAGCTCGAAGGTGGGCCGTTGTACTGCATCCTCGCCTCGCTTTGAGAGTGCTCTAGGTTTGGGTGAAGGGGGTGGCTCAAATGGATGTGTGGAGAATAGGTGGAGGGTGGTGGTTTAAATAGGGAAAGAGGAAGGGAAGGGGAGTGGCACCAGCCGCGCTTTGGATTTGCTACGTTCAAACGAGCCGCGTCGATCGATATGCCACTTTAATTGCCAACGGGTTTTAATTGCCACGTTGAATAGATGTGAGTGGATCGAAAAGTGTGAAACAATGCTCTACATCGAGGAGACACGTGTGGGAGATTATACGAACCAGCGGCAGCAACTGTCCCTGCGTCCGTGGTGGCTCGCGTGAAAATGAGACCGGTCAGCGTCTGTGGCGGCTCATGTGAAAAAGAGGCCAGTCAGCGCATCATGGCGGCGGGCGGTGGCGCATGCAGGCTAGCTGGACATGTCGTGCATGCATAACAGGCTTCTGTCATTGCGGCACGCACAACCCAATTCTAACCACGGCCCAACGGGCTAACCGCGGCACCGTCCACCGCGACCCCACTCATCAGTACCAACAGGCGACACAGTCAGCGCGACCCCACTCGTCAGAGATAACGGTCAAAGCACTGACCCAACGGCATCCACCGCTTGTGACCAGTTCTGAGGGTTTCGGGCAAGGGAGTGGGGAAAAAGTGAGCAAAAGTTAAGAGCGTGGGGATGAATGAGTATGGCTAGACCAGGGGCACAGAAATAAAAATCCCTAAAATGAATCCCTATGCTAAGTATATGAAAGATATTGTTACAAATAAAAGAAAGATACTGGAAGCTGAAATTTCCACCATGCTTGCTAATTATACTTTTAAGGGTGGAATACCAAAGAAACTAGGAGATCCAGGAGTACCAACTATACCATGCTCCATTAAAAGAAACTATGTTAAAACTGCTTTATGTGATCTTGGAGCCGATGTTAGTGTTATGCCTCTCTCTTTGTATCATAGACTTGATATGAATAAGTTGACACCTACTGAAATCTCTTTGCGAATGGACGATAAATCAATTGCTATACCCATCAGTATTTGTGAGGATGTGCTTGTTGTGGTTGCAAATGTTACTATTTTAACGGACTTTGTTATTCTTGATATTCCGGAGGATGACAGTATGTCGATCATCTTTGATAGACCCTTTTTAATACTGCAGGAGCTATTATTGATTGCAACAAAGGCAATGTCACTTTTCATGTTAATGGTAATGAGCATACGGTACACTTTCCGAAGAAACAACCTCAAGTTCATAGTATCAATTATATTGGAAAATTTTCAACTATTACTATTGGAGGTTTTGAATTCCCTCTTCCTACTGTAAAAAACAAATATGATATTCTTATTGTTAGGGACATGCATATCCCCATTGAGGTAACATAGTGTTATTTGAAAATTCTTCAGTTTCATGTTATTCGGAAGAAGTTTGTTTACAAGACTTGATCAACCTTGTTAGTGGATTCCTTTTGATGCGCATGAGATGGATGAAGTTAGAAAGCACAACTCTCAGTACCAACCTTTTACTTTCTGTTATTTAGTTTAAATAAAGCAAAAATAGTATTTTTTGTCTGTTTTCTGAATTATCCGTGCAATAAAAAAATACCCCGAAAATAAAAGTTCTCCATATACCCTGAAAATTGAGTATGATTTTTTGTAGAATATTTGAGAATTTCTGGCACTTAGAACACATCAGGGGACCCACCATTTGGTGATGAGGGTGGAGGGCGTGCCCTACCCCCCTGGGCGTGCCCCCTGCCTCATGGGTCCCATGTGGCCCCCCTCCACTTATTTCAGCACCCACACACTTCATCTTCCTCCAGAAAAAATCATCCCGTAATTCAAACCCGTGTTCTTGCTTGTTCTGCTCCCGTTTTCGATCTCCTTGCTCAGAGCTCCATTCACAAAACTGCTTTGGGGATTGTTCTTCGGTATGTGACTCCTCCAATGGTCCAATTAGTTTTTGTTCTAGTGCTTTATTTATTGCAAATTTTTGCTGCTAAGGTGACCCTGTTCTTGAGCTTGCCTGTCAAATTTATATGGTCCAATTAGTTTTAATGCATGATATAGGCTCTAGGCACTTGTGGGAGTAGTTGCTATCAATCTTGTTGAGTTTGATTCACTTTTATTTTGAGTCACTAAAAATTTCAGAATTCTTTCAGAGGAAGAAAAATGTTTAGGAAAATGTACCAAGGTGGTTCTTCAAGGAAGCAAGCACCGAGGCTTGCGATACGTGAGCCGGACCTTGAACCACGAAGAGAAGATCCAGTGCGGCCTTGCGAATGGCCGTCGGATGAATTTATGACCCAAGCTGGCTTCAAGGATGAATTTGATGAGTACATGCGTAATGCTGATCTTGAGGACTTCGTATCAGATAATTAAGTGTCGCCAATACTATCACCTCACTAATTCCTTTGTTCGGAGGTTTAACTTTTCATCTAAGTGCAACACTCACATTTTTTTATTTGACATCTATGATAAATCTTATACCATGGACCTTGAAGATTTTAACACTGCTTGCAAAATCGCACAGTGGGGCATCTTTAGTGAACCTCAAAAATCTGAATATAATGATTTCCTTGCTAGCATCACCGTGGGAGAAAGTAGAAATATTACACAAGCTACCATAGGAAGCATTCATTTTCCTGCCATACATTACTTTGCTCTCTTTATAGGTAGATGCATTAACGGTAAGGATGAACTTAGCCACATGGGCGTCCGAGATCTTAGTGTCCTCAAGAGTGCGGTATTAGGTGATAAACGATATAACTTGGGGGCCATTGTTCCATGGAGGTTACATCTTAATGTTAAAGATGGAGATTTATTTGGTGGAATTTATGCAACTCGTTTAGATGATTATCTTGGCGTATCCATAAATTAAAATGATATTGAGTTGCCACCTGCTTTTCTAGATTATAATGCTATGGTTCGCCATCAGTTTCTTGAGAGGAACAAACAGTCCCTCCAGTACCGACTAATCTTTAACAAACGTCGTGCTGTCCGTGTTACTCTTCCTGCTCCTGCCTTCTTTAACTTTCAGGAAAATGGGAGGCGTTTTATAACTAGAGAGGAGGCAAATGAATATGAGAGGAAGATGGAGGCTGCTCGCCTCCATACTGTAGCCCTTCAGGCAGTAGCTGCTGCATCTCAGTACAATCCCGACTACAACTTTGGATATCCGCCAGGCCAGTCGTGGCCTTAGATCAACTTAGGCAAAAAGCCTAAGCTTGGGGGAGTACGTATTTCTCACCGACATTACATTCATGTTCACACACTCATTATAGTCGTCGTTGTTCATACTTTTTCATTGTACTATCCATGCTAGTTTATTTCTTTTCTTGTTTTCTTCTTGTGTGTTTGAAAAGCTTTGAGAAAAACTAAAAACATTAGTTGTAGCTTCTAGCTAATTTAATTTCCATGCTTGTAGTAGTAGTAATTAAACAAGAAAACCCAAAAAGATTTCTCGTTCTTCTTTTTTCTTGTTGGGAGCTTTCCCGTGTAAATAGTTTTTCTCTTTCTTTGAAATTCTTTTTTTTCTTTGGGGGTCGAAAGGAGAAGACCACGATGAAAATGATGAGTGGATCTCATATGCATTATTGTTGATCTAACAAAGAGCCCATATTACCTTGTCATCTTCTCCTTTGAATTAAATGTTTGCAGATTTTAGCTTAGTCCAATGCACGTGCACTATTATTAATTATCCACACTGTTCGGTCGTGCAAATGAAAGGAAATAATGACGATATATGATGAAATGATTGAGATGAGAAAAGCTGGTACAAACTTGACCTATCTTGTTTCTGTAAATATGATTAGTTCATCACTCCTGATTCAGCACATTATGAATGAAACATGTTTGCAATGATAGTCAGAGATTATAGTTACTCATGTCAGGCTTAATTAGTCAGGAGTTTATAATGGTTTACCTTGCGTGCCAACAAGCTATTAAAATGGTTGTGATGTGGTATGATAGGGTGGTATCCTCCTTTGAATGATTCGAGTGGCTTGACTTGGCACATGTTCACGCATGTAGTTGAAACAAAATCAACATAACCTCCACGATATATATGTTCACGGTGATTTATATCCTACTCATGCTTGCACTCATTGTTGGTTAATCTTAATGCATGTTCATGACTATGTCGCTCTCTAGTTGGTCGCTTCCTAGTCTCTTTCTAGCCTTCACTTGTAATAAGCCAGAATACTGCTTGTGCATCCACTTCCATAAACCCCAAAGTTATTCCATATGAGTCCACCATACCTACCTATATGCTGTATTTACCTGCCATTCCAAGTAAATTTGCATGTGCCAAACTCCAAACCTTCAAATGAAATTTTGTTTTGTATGCTCAAATAGCTCATGTATCAACTAGGGTTGTCTATATCTTCCATGCTAGGTGGGTTATTCTCACGATGCGTGGATTCCACTCATCATTCTCAAGAAAATGGCCGGTAACCGAGATGCCCAGTCCCATGCTCAAATAAAATCAAAATAATTGCAAACAAAACTCCCCCAGGATTGTTGTTAGTTGGACGGTACCCATTGTTTCAGAACAGCCGTGGAATGTGCTTGTTGGTGCTGGGGGATATAAACTTTACCATTCTGTTTGGGAACCGCCAATAATGTATGTAGCATGGAAGATATCGAGATCTCTTGGTTATTATGTTGACAATGAAAGTATGCCGCTCAAAATATTATTTATCTCTGTTTCAAAACTCGAGCTCTGGCACCTCTACAAATCCCTGCTTCCCTCTGTGAAGGGCCTATCTATATTACTTTTATGTTGAGCCATCTCCTCTTATAAAAAAGCACCAGTTGGAGAGCACCGCTCTCATTTGTATGCATTGTTATTAATTTACATTGAGTATGATTGTGACTGGATCTCTTTTACCATGAATTACAATGTCTAGTCAGTCCTTGATCTTCAGGGGTGCTCTGCATTTATGTTTTGTGGTCCCAGAAAGGGCTAGCGAGATACCATCTTATTATATCATATTATGATTATTATGAGAAAGTGTTGTCATCCGAGATTTATTATTATTACTCGCTAGTTGATTATGCCATTGATATGAGTAAATGTGAGACCTAAATGTTATTGTGAATGTGGTTAGTTCATAATCTTTGCTCAAAACTTGAATGCTGGCTTTACATATTTGCAACAACAAGATCAAATAGAGTTTGTAAAAGTTTTTCTTTATCACTTTCAATTTGTCAACTAAATTGCTTGAGGACAAGCAAAAGTTTAAGCTTGGGGGAGTTGATACGTCTCCAATGTATCTACTTCTCCAAACACTTCTGCCCTTGTTTTGGACTCTAATTTGCATGATTTGAATGGAACTAACCCGGACTGATGCTGTTTTCAGCAAAATTGCCATGGAGTTATTTTTGTGCAGAAATAAAAGTTCTCGGAATGACCTAAAACTTCACGGAGTCACGTTTTGGAATTAATATAAAATATTGGCGAAAGAATCAACATAAGGGGGCCCGCACCCTGTTGGAAATATGCCCTACAGGCAATAATAAAATGATTATTATTATATTTACTTGTTCATGATAATTGTCTAGTGTTCATGCCATAATTGTATTAACCGGAAACCGTAATACATGTGTGAATACATAGACCACAACATGTCCCTAGTAAGCCTCTAGTTGACTAGCTCATTGATCAATAGATGGTTATGGTTTCCTTACCATGGACATTGGATGTCATTGATAATGAGATCACATCATTAGGAGAACGATGTGATGGAAAAGACCCAATCCTAAGCATAGCACAAGATCATGTAGTTCGTTTGCTAAAGCTCTTCTAATGTCAAGTATCATTTCCTTAGACCATGAGACTGTGCAACTCCCGGATGCCGTAGAAATGCTTTGGGTGTATCAAACGTCACAACGTATCTAGGTGACTATAAAGGTGCACTATTGGTATCTCTAAAAGTGTCTGTTGGGTTGGCACGAATCAAGACTGGGATTTGTCACTCCGTATGATGGAGAGGTATCTTTGGGCCCACTCGGTAATGCATCATCATAATGAGCTCAATGTGACTAAGGACTTAGTCACGGGATCATGCGTTACGGAACGAGTAAATAGACTTACACTACAAAAAAAAGACACATCCATGACATTTTGGGCCGAACAAATTTTTTTCCTGTCATACTTATGACACTTCTATGATGATAATTGTGACAAAACCCGGTATGATCATGGATGTGGTGGGCTCCTACTTCTATGACAAAAAATCATGACATAAAATGAGTTTTTCATCCTGGGCGGGCCAGAGACGCAGCTGCATGACATTCTTTGGGCCGTCCATGACGGAAAAAACCATGGTAGAAGCATGGGCAAGGGAAATATCGGGGTGTTCCCGGTTACGGTGGGTGGTCAGGGCCGAGCGATGCACAGAGGTTTGCACGTTTCTCTCGTACACGCACGCGCGTGGGTGCGAGGCATTGGGCTCTAACTGAACCCGAGTGAGGCGTTCGCCTACTGAACCCGAGTGATTGCACTGCAGGCTACGCATTACTGAACCCGAGTGATCAATCGATGGCTGTTAACTGAACTTGATCGAGCGATACCTTCACTACTGCTGCTAACTGAAGCCGATCGATGCTGCTTCTGGATGAACAGTGAGCGTTGCTGGGCGGTTTGGATGAACAGTTCCCGATGGGGGTGGATGAATAGGACCCCGTGGTGTTGCCTCTGAATGAATAGGACCCCGATCGATCGAGCCGGTTAGGGCTGGATGAACAGGGCCCTGTGGAGGGCTGGATGAACAAGACGACCCCGTGGAGGGCTGGATGAACAGTACACGGTGGAGGGCTGGATGAATAGTAGATGGTGGATGGCTGGATGAATAGGAGCCCATGGAGAGGGGTGGTTGAACAGTAGCCAGTGGAGTAGCATGCGGTGGAGGCTGGATGAACAGGAGCCCGTGGATGAACAGTCACACGTGGAGGCTGGAGGAGGTCGACAGTGGATGAACAGTAGCTCGTGGAGGCTGGAGGAGGTCGACAGTGGAGATGAACAGTATCCCGTGGAGTCCCGTTTTGTGGTACGCCACACCCTCCCGATGAACAGGACCCCCGTTTCGACCGAAGCGCTCCAACACAAGTCCGTTTCCTTCGTTTTGCGGTACGCCACACCCCTCCCAATCAACAAGACCCTGTTTCGACCATAGGAGGTCCAAAACAAGTATGTTTCCTCTATTTTGCGGTACGCCATACCCCTCCCGATGAACAGGATCCCGTTTCGAACATGGTCGGTCGAACACAAGGCCATTTCCTCCGTTCTGCAGTACGTCAGGCCTCATTTCCATTGGCTTTTCCGTCCAAGCCCTCCTGATGAACACGACGACGCATTCCGTTCCGACCCAGCCGGTTGGCTCACATGAACACGACGAGGAAGCTGTTTCTCTGTTCCGACCCAGCCATTTACACGAGCCCTGGCCGTACGTATGCGTGATTAGGCGTTTGAGACCCCGCCCATATGTACGTACGTGGCCATATTTTCTTTCTTGCACCCTGGCCAATGTACGTACGTGTACATGCTACGTGCGCGCCTCTACTACGACATGTGCACGCCTCTACTACGACACGTGCGCGCCTCTACATCGACCAGTATGTACATACACGTTCGCGACCAGAATGACAACGCTACGTACGCTACGACCCAGTGGCTCCCGATTGTCAGGCACTTCCTTGCATGCGAAGATGTAGCTGGTGGGTCCCAGCAGTCAGGGGGGCGAATCGGTTTTTTTTTGCCCAGACGCACTTCCTTGCATGCGAAGATGTAGCTGGTGGGTCCCAGCAGTCAGGGGGGGACATTTTTTTTGCAAAATACGGTGGCCCGTCCGGTGGGACCCCGCTGTCAGGTGGAGGAATCATTATTTTGTGTGTAATAAGGAGGCACTTCCTTGCGGCTGCCATGGACCTAGCTGTCAGCCTCTCCACTTACAGTACTCTTTCGATGGAAGTCGGTCGTTGACCATATTGACCACGCCGCGCTGAGAGCACTACAGCAGTGGACGACGGCGAGGCCTAGTAAGGGGACGGCGCGGAGCCGGGGAAGACGCGGCAGTGGATGCCCACGCGGAGAGGAGTACGAGGGTTCACTGGTTCGGCTGCGGTGTGAGGCTGCCATCGCCGCTGAATAACAGGGGGTGTGGGTGAGTGGAGGGATGGCCTGACCAGCGGTGGGAGTAGTAGGGGCGGTGAGGCCTCCATAGTAGCACAGCCGGCCATGGGAGGCAGGAGCAGGCGGCACGACCGGTGCTGCTTTGGGTGGCTGGAGCAAGAAGACCACAGGTTGAAGAAGCACGACGGTCGTTGGATGGACATCGTACGATCACTGCACCTAGAATCTTTTATATTGACTAAGTTGACAAAGCCCTTGGTACGCGTCAACTTAGTAGGCCCACAAGTCAGCTTCCGAAACAGTGCGCCCCAGATGCCAGGGGGAGGAATCATTTTTTGGGCGAGTGAAGCTAGAGTATCCGAGATTGAAGAAGAAGCACGACATCGGTTGGATGGATATCCAATGGCCACTATTGCTAGAACCGTGTGTTGACTATAAGTTGAACAAGCCTTGCATATGCGTCAAGTCTTTTTTTTGAGGGGACACGTCAACTTAGTAAGGCCGCAAGTGTGTGGCAGAGAACTTATAGGCCATTTGAGATTTGTAAGAATGTGCAGCCCATTTTTGAATTCTAATGGAATTTACTACAACCCATTTACAGTTTTTTTATGGGATCCGAAATATTTTTATCCCGAAATTTCTAGTCAGGTTAAATACAATTTCAATATAAATTTATATTACGTAAAAATCCAATGAAACATTGCGCTCGCCACAATTAATGAAATTAAAATTTTCAATATCCAAAAATAATATTTTATAAGGTAATTACGTGTTTGGTGCATTTTTTTATAGTTACTGCCTAGTTTTTATAATTACATCCCATTTACTATTTCTTAAAGCCCATTTTCTTGTTAAGCCTAATGCATCCCTCCTAGGAAAGATTTGTAGCCCATCTGGGTGGAGAATAACAACTTGACCTTGCCTGGGTATTCCTAAAAAAGGTATAGCTGGGCTAGCCATTTTCAGCTTGAAAAAAAATAATATCTGGGCTGGATATCTGGCCTGGGCTAGACGGGCCACAACCCGCCCAGTTAATACCTGTAGCAATGTTTTTATTCTTGTTTAGAGGAGAAAAATTAATATCTAGGCTAAACATCGCTCAATAAAACTTTGTAGTGCTCACACCTCAAAAACACAAATACTGCTCGAGCTGCTTGGTCCCAGTTGTCGGCCGCTTCTTGTGCAATTCTCTTGTTTATTGACTACATAGGTTGATAATGGTGTGGGACCGTGATGTCCGGAAACCAGGAGGAAGAAAAAAATTATAGTTTTATATAATAAGGAGGCACTTGCTTACGTGAGGCTATGGCCCTGGTGGGTCCCCACTGTCATCCTCTCCAAGTAAAGTCGTCTCCTCGCCCGCGCGCGCTTTCAGCCCGAAACGATCAGCGCCACCCGCCCACTTCCCGGTGCAGGCGATTGCTCCGCCTTCAAACGACAAAAGTGTCGTCCATCCATCCGTCTGCCTCCCACATTAATGATACGCGATTGCCGAGGCGGCTACTCCTGCGCCACATGTCCGTCCCTCCGCCGCCCACCATTGCTATATAAACTGATGCGCCGGCCATAGCCGTAGTCATCCGCATCCGTTCCCTTTCTCCTATTGACACCACTACTGCCCACCATGGCTTCCTCGTGCTCCAGCGCTCTTTGGAACGGGCGGACGATGGACCACAAGGAGATGGCAGCCATTGATGCCAACTGGCTGGCTGGTAGGCAGCCGGAGGACGGTGATGTCCCAATGGAGAACATGGTAGACGACGATCCGGCGCCAACCCCCTCCTTTGCGCCATCCTCGCGGTGCATTGCACCATGACCATCGGCGAGGCTCGTGCCCAATATATGGACACAGTGAGGCAGAAGCGTGAGGAGCAGTTCCAGGAGGCACAGACCGACGCCGCCTACAACCACCATCTCCTCCAGGAGCACCTGCAGGCGGAGGAGCAGATCACCGCGAAGCGGGCGGAGCAGGAGGCGCTGCTCGACTCGTACCGCTCCGCCTGCGAGGGCCGCCTCGAGCGCTGGCGGTACCGCATGCAGGTGGCGGAGGATGCGGCCGCCTACAAAGAGGGTGATGAACCGAGTGAGGCGCTGTTTGGCGAGACCGAGGACAAGGCAGAGGATAATGCTGGCTCCGACGAGTCCCCGCTCCGCTGGCATTGACGAGGCCCTGCTCCACCGAGGCCCCATGGCGCGAACAACGAGGTAGAGGACACCGCCGGCTCCGCCGAGTCCCCGCCCCATGAACAACGAGGCAGAGGACATCACCGGCTCAGCCTAGTCCCCACCCTGCCGACAACGAGGGGGAGGATTTCCCCCGCTCTGCCGAGGCGCCGCCCGCCGGCAATGAGACAGAGGACATCGCCGGCTCCACCGAGGCCCCACCCCGTTGCCAACGAGGCCGCGCCACACAGAAAATGAGGAAGATTAGAACACGGTAGGTCGCCGCCGCTCGGGTCCAAGTAAGGCCACCGCTGCTACCCTTTGGTTGAAGCCAAGCTAGGCGGGTTGACCATTGACGGCCGATTAGCTTCTTGGCGGCGACGTGGAGTCAGAGAGCTATGTTGGAGAAGGACGCTGCTTCTACTTAACTGTTGATGAATTTGGCTGACTGACACGTGGGCCCAACAGGCATCTAGGCCACATGTCAGTTATGCAACTGCACCTACAGTTAACTCACTGAAGCTTCTGTTCGGCTCAGCCGGACACAGGTGGGTAGCTTTGGTTAATTAATTATACCTCCAGCGCACCCCTTTTTAGTTGAAGAATGTATGAAATGTAATGAAATCCGACATGCTTATATGAAATCTGACCGTGTATGAATGAATTTATTTCGATTAGTTCGAATTCTTGTATCACTGGCATTGGATGAACATGCAAAACAATATGTACTAGCATTATTCCCAGGATGATCACCTCATTTGCAGCAGTTTCACATGTACTCCCTCCGGTCCTTTCTAGTCTGCATACAAGTTTTGTCTACAGTCAAAGTATCTCTGCTTTGACCAATCTTATAGAAAAATGTATGCACTTTCACAATGTGCGAAGTAAAAAGGAACAGAAGGAGTACAAAGAGTTTGAGTAGCTTTTTAGTGTTCATGTACATTGCAATCAAACACACAAGCCTGGAAATTCATAGAGAACATTCAAAACAATCGATGATTATGCATCTCAATGATTCACATGTCAGAGCCAATATTTACTTCACAACTAAAGAATAAAGAAACAATTGATCGAACGCATGTCTTCTTGCTAAAATCAATTAGCAAAATTTGACAAGGTTGTCCCATTCCAAAATATCAAATGCCTACGGTTGTGGAATGGGCAGGGATTGCCATCAGTTCGTACATTGACATGGCACCACGTGCTAAAGAAACCAGCTGTTCTTTTTGTGCAATTCCACCAAAATCAACCAAATTCGCGCGTAGCTTGTATTATTTCGCCCTTAAATATGTTGCAACGCCTCAAACTTATCGGCACCTCCTTTCTTGTGGTCGAAATGAATGATTTGATGTATTCACGAACATTTTGTGCAGTTCCCATTGAAATCAAGCTGAGTACCCCTGTTTGCACAAATACAAAAAAAGTGATTAGTATAAAGCAAACTGTAATATGAATTGACAGTTTAAACAGGCACCTACATGGTCCATGTAGAGCACACTTTTAGAAAAATGGAACTCACCAGAAAGAATCCTAGAACAACATTGTACTCGCGCATCACAGCAAGAAAATGGAGATTTGTCAGTCCTTCTAAGCTGAAGTTAGTTTGGTCTTGTGGGGAGTAATGTAACCATCCTTCAACAGCTCCTTCTGATGAGAAGATACACATGGCTTCTTCATCCTGACATAATCGGAACTAGTCACTTCACGTACTCCATATTTTTCTTTAGAGGAGGAGGATCCTGTTGTGCAAAGACAAGAGGACAACTAAATGCTAGCATCC
Organism: Triticum aestivum; assembly: GCF_018294505.1. NCBI lineage: Eukaryota > Viridiplantae > Streptophyta > Magnoliopsida > Poales > Poaceae > Triticum > Triticum aestivum. The sequence goes on from NC_057810.1 coordinate 152,883,656, forward strand.
CTATTTGCTCGAAAAGAAGGAAAGGAAATATTTAAAACAACATAGATGAAGCACTTCTCAAGGACAATACCACTTTTTAATGATAGTATCTAAATAGTAGCACAACACCAATAGAGATGACAAAGCTCAATCATATGGATGAAATCAGAACCTTTGTCAGGAGGCTTATTGTGTAGAGCATACAGATGAAGCACTTCTCCAGAACCATTTGTTGCTATCTACTGTGGTGGACATGCTTACGATATACTCCTCGATTAGTTTAATGTTTCCAACATCTTCTTGTGCAGTTCCACTAAAATATATGGTATCTTCAAAGAAGATCCCTATTTGCACAAGTAGAGATAATTACGTATTACATAATTAAGAGTGGCATCAAATCAGTTGCAAAACAATTGCTCGTTCCAGCCATAGCAATAAATTAAGATGCAAAACTATATCATTACTTGTGTCATGACAGTTCCAGTGCTTCATTACAGCACCGGGAGTTGTTTTTTGTTTTTCTTCCGCTTGTTCTTCCCCTTCATCACTTGGTTCAATAACAAACAAGCTTCGCCTTTAATGTAAAATTTGGCATGTCAATTAGGGAGCACAAGTATAGCACTAAACAGTGACATTAATTTTCTGATGGAAGTGGCAAAATACAGGCCAACAGTTGTGAAATATCCTTATCTTACCTCAATGGGATATTACGGTGCACATATAGATTGGAAGTCTTGTCTCCATTTGTGCAGTTCACTGAAATCAAGAAACATTACCATACAAGTAGCACAACATATGAAAGCACACTGCAGAATCATGTGAAAGAAGGCTAGTATTGTCCTCTCATGACGCGGAATTCAAACAACTCACAAGAAGAAGATCTGAACCAAATTTGCCAACACGGATAGGAAGTAAGATCTCCTCTTGTGCAGTTCCACTAAGATCAAGCAATCAAGCAATGTTGTCAGTGTGACATTTTGGTTGAACTACACAAAACACTCTTAAAACAAAAGTGTTTTGTGCAGTGCAACAAAAGGTCACAATGGCAACGAGGTGAAGTAGATAACCCTGTTTACACAGAGGTGCAAAGGAAACAACTAGTGGTCAATAACGGTGGATGACACAGAAGCCAACAAAAAGAAGCATCAACCTTATCTAAATGGGAAAGAAAGCAAGATAGTAGCATTTCTCAAACGGTGGCATTGATTAATATTAAGATAGAGATTATATTAACAATAAAATTTGTTAAACATGTAATTTGCTTTTAACTGTGGCATTGCATCAATTTTCCAGCGACATTATTAGAGGGTGTTTGTTTACAGGGACATTTTGGTGTAGGGACTAAAAAAACTCCATGTCAGTCCCATCTAAACCAAACATGAGGGACTTTTAGGGACTAAAAGTGGGCATTTGGGACTAAAGAAAGAAGACCCCGAGGGAGTGTCTTTTTGGAACTTTTTCCAACAGTTGCCCCTGCCACGCATCACACCTTGTCTCTATTAGTTCATTACTAGGGGTAACATGGTCTTTTAGCATGTCATTTAATAACCTCTAGTCCATGTTTAGTCCCTGGAACCAAGCAGGTAGGGACTAGGGAGTTTTTAACCAAACATGGCCTTAGATTAACAACAGCTAAAGAGTTGCACGGGACAGGTGGACGCACCAGCACCATGTGCATCTACCGATGTATTGGGGTGATGTGTTGTCTGTTGCAACAAAGAACAAACAACCAAGGAGCATATTTGTGTTGGTCCCACTTTTGTTATCTTTAGACACCTTTCCTTATGTGAGCGCAGCAAATCTAGTCCTACTCAAACTCTACAACCTTGTCCCCCAAAACAAAAGATAAGTTTGTTACAAATGTGCTTACGATGTTTGTTATTGTTTTCCCTTTTCGAACAACGTAGGTGCTGGATAGCCAGTCTGTACTAGTTCTTTCCCCCTTCCTTTCCTCTTTGAACCACATCCTAGATTTATGCTATACAACTTTCCCCCGTTCCTTTCCTCTTTGAACCATGTCTTAGATTCACGCGATACAACTTTCCCCACTACTTCCCCCCTTCCTTTCCTCTTTGGACCACGTCCTAGATTCATGCTATAGAACTTTTCCCACTACTTTCCCCCCATTCTTTTCCTCTTTGAACCACGTCCTAGATTCATGGTATACAACTTCCCCACTACTTTCCTGTTTGATCCAACACCTAGATTCGAGTGTAGAAGCGGAAAAAGCCCACATGCAGCTAGAGCAATGCATGTGGAATAAGTAAATTATACCTTAAGGTTCTTGGGTTGTGGTTCAGTGGGCGATCGGAGGCTGTTCGGCCCACACTATGTACGACGGCAAAGAAGAAGGGGTCGGAGGCCCTCCCGCGCCACCGTTGGGTGAAACTGAACAGCTGTGCCGGTAGTGGATTCCCTCCCTCGCCGATGGCGACAGTGTTAAGCCTCCTTCCCTTCCCGGCCGACGGATCCTGCCGGCTATTTGACCAGCAATGAGGGGAGAGAGAGAGAGAGAGAGAGAGGCCAACGAAGTCTTGTTTAGATTTGGAGAGGGTGAGAGAGTGTGAAGAGAGCAAGTACAAGCACTAAGAGAGAGAGGCCAACGAAGTCTTGTTTAGATCGGGGGAGGGTGAGAGAGTGTGAACAGAGCAACTACAAGCGCTGAGAGAGAGGCCAACAAAGTCTTGTTTAGATCTGGAGAGGGTGATAGAGTGTGATGAGAGCAACTACAAGCGTTGAGGCTCCAGTGTGTGTATATATATACTGGAGAGAGAGGGTGCCCTAGAAAACAAGTGCCGAGGCTGCAGCTTATATGTGATGAGGTGATTATACGATCACTACGAGATTGTATAGCTCCGTATCCATCCATTTTGACCAGTCAAAGAATCCTCCTGGAACGAATTATGCTCAAGTGTAGTTATCGAACCCGAGACCTCAAGTTTGATGAGCGAACAGGCCAACCAGCTACACAACCCTCCTGTTATGTTCAACGAGAGGAAAATAACCTTTTATACATTCCTGCATTCGTGTGACAAGCATGCCGTGTTTTTTTTGTGTGGGAGTCATTGGGATTTAAATCATAATCGTGCATGTGGCTTTGGTGGTAAGACTATCCACAGTGGTGCAGAAATAATGCAGCCTTAGTCACCTTACCTCTCTCCACGTAGTACGTTGAGTCCCACCAGTCAGAGGGTGAAACAAACAAATTAATAAGAAAAACTAAAAGCGCCAGCGGTGTATCTTACCTCACACATCTCGCTACTGCTTGGGAACACTGTCCAATTGATCCCTCTGTTCGCTCACGTACTATTTTAAGTGAATCCTTATTATAACATGCACACAATTTTGGGCGCTTGTATTCGACCTAAGTCAGTGTGCCACCGTATCTCGTACTACTCTCTCCGTCTAGGTGTAATAAGTCACGTTAGAAGGTGCAGCAGGACCAAGGTGCAAGCAGATTGGAGGAGAAGGAGAAACTTGACCGGTCATTCCTCCAATCAAAGCCCTAATTTATGTCTCTAAACGCAACAATTAATCCAAACAACTAAGAGATGTTGTTTTAGCTACCATGCAAGGCCATGTATTAACTCGCATGCAAGCCAACTTTGATTTCTTGACTGATCAACGTGTAGTTGCGCTCCATGCATTGGGTTTCCGGGGGAGATAACAAGGCAGAGTAAGGAGAGTTTGGTTACATTGCCTAGGCTAGTCATAGTGGTGAGTAACTTCGACTACTCCCGCCATCTAGGTGTGTAATTCATCTTACAAAAACCAAATAATCCCAAAACACTTAGGCGCGTTGCATTAACTTCTACCTCGTTTCTTGTTTCTTCACATATCAACCAATAAGATACGAGGGGTGTGCATGCTTTCAATGACTTGAGACTACTACCAAACACGACATGTGATGGTTAGTTCATTGCATGCAATGCTATTAATTAGCAAATAAACATTAATGTCTCTCGGTTTCCCCTCCTCCTTGGTCATGGTGCACAACCTAAGATGACTTACTCACCTAGACGGAGGGAGTAGTAACATACGTATGTTACTAGTCTATGTTACTACTATGCGAAGTTTGCCGTCGGAAGCGAGCCGATATGGCTCTCCTGAGCTAGCAAGATTTTTCTAGCCCACCCAAGCTAGCTGGCCCACAAAAGCTAACATATTTTAACAGTTCCAAACGCCTAACCTTGCCCGGCTATGCTATAAGTTGTTCTTGCTAAGGATCCAAACGCTCCCTAAGTAACAACGCTCGCTAGCAACGAGGCCAGGAGGGGATTGAGATGCGAAGTTAATGGACGACGCCTAAACATTTTGGGAAAATCAGATTTCCATAAGATGACTTAACACCTAGACGGAGGGAGTACTACTCCTCAGTCCAGGTCTGATGGAATATTCGTCACCTCTTCTCTTCTTGTACGTACTCCATTTGTATCTCACTTCCTGTGGCTTCGCACTCGCAGGATTTTCCTATTCTATGAACCTGTGTGTGCGTGTGCATCTGTGTGTGTGTGTGTTTAACAACATGTGTCTGTTAGAGAGAGAGACAAATCGACCTACTCCTACAGAGAGATGGTGTGTAGTGTACGATTTTAGCCGCGAGAGTCGGTGCATCCTCTCATTTCCGGGCATCCGGTAGGGACAGGCAGACAGCTGCCACGCCCGCTCCTGACCATCCTGGCCCACCCAAAGCCCCTCCATCACCCGCGCGCGCTTCCCGCCCGAAACGGTCAGCACTTCTCCAAAGAATCGGCACTGCATTCATGCCCGGGCAGAGCGGACGCGACCTCTCGCTGGCGCATGCGTTCAAGGGAGAAGCAGAGTCAAGAGTGAAGGTTGCTTCGTCCGTCCAACTTACTGCTAGGTCTATGTGATTTGACGACTCATTGGTCATTATTACTGATGTGGTAGGACTACTGGATGTCCCACGCTTTCGGCGAAAGGAGGTACTACTAGATTACAATTTTCTCCATTCTTGCAGCGGACGAGTGCATGAGCAGTGAAAACACGTAGGCTCAGTGATTACATGGCCCACCTCACACTATCACCATATTTTCTGGACACCGTGCAACACCTAACTCTTTACATAGTACTCCATCTCCATTCCTAAATATAAGTCTTTGTAGAGATTCCACTAGATGGACTACATACGGAACAAAATGAATGAATCTACACTTAAAATCCGCGTTCAAAAAAATTCTACACTTAAAATGCATGTATATACATCCGTATGTGGTTCATGGTGAAATCTCTACAAAGACTTATATTTAGGAACGGAGGAAGTACTAGCATAGTACATATAATTTATCAGCGAGCTAAATTTGTATAATGCTATGAAGCTTCCAGCTTCTGTTACATGTATCTTGCGTCCAAGGTTGCCCGTTGCAACATTTCATCAAATACAAAGGAGAATAACATGCATGCTATTGCATCTCAATGATTGACAGATCATAGCAAATATGTACTCCCTCTGTTCCAAAATAAGTGTCTCAACTTTATGCAAACTTTAGTACAAAGTTGTACTACTACTAAAGTTGACACTTATTTTGGAACAGAGGCAGCTAAAGAAAAAAACGATCCATGCAGTTCGTAGCCCTTGAACCATAAACCCTAACTAGGCTTCAATTTGCTGGCAACGTTCGAGCTTCTTAAAAATGAAGTTTGCAACCTTTTGACCATTGGATCATTTTGTGCAGTTTCACCAAAATCGAGATGAGCATCCCTGTGGCAAAGAAATTGAAGAATCATGATTAGAATAAGATTACTGGGACTAGTTGATGAGACATATACTCATCACAAATACAGTATGTAGAAGCCAGTAGAGGTATGTGTGGGGAAAAGAAGTAGAGAAATATCCACATGGAGTGATGTGGGCAGCTGGAGTAGTGGTGTAAGCCGGCTGTAAAGGGAGTTGTACCTGAGGGATGTCGAGACGTAGCTCAACCTTGAGGAGGGTGACGGGAGGCGGCAACTACCCATGTCGCGGTAGTGGGCAAGGGACGAAGGCAACCTCACCGGCTTTGTGAGAGAGAACGGCGAGGACCCCTGATCGGGACGTGCCGACAGTGGGTTTTCACTGTTGGCGACGGCGACCGCATCTACACTAAGCATCCACCCCTTCCCCCGGCGGACATGATCCGCCGGGATGTTAGAGAAGTGGCCACAGTCGTTTTGTGTGAGAGAGTGTGAAGAGAGTAAACCCAGCAAACAACCGTGTAGGCTGTCCTGTCCTGACTATGTATATAGTGGAGCGGTTTCCTTTTCTCTCCATATGAACCTATCATATTGCGTATGTGCCAGTGAAGAAAAAAAACTTTATTTATAAATGATACGGCACCTACTACTCGTTCTCCTATAACCTTGCGCTTGGCATCTCAAAAATATTAACCTTGCGATTGGCTCTTCGCCCCTTCGGGAAGTCGAGCACTAATGGTACTGAAGTATATATCAGTTCTGGCTATATGTGACCGAATGAATTGATGCACGTCCACCACGTGGGTGAGGGTCGAGGGGCAAGGGAGAGTGCGTACTATTACGTCCGTTTCAGGGGGTGTTTGTTTCTAGGGACTTTTTAGTGTAGGGACTAGAAAAAGTCCCTCTTGGAGACTTTCTAACCAAACAGGAGGGACTACTAGGGACTAAAACTTGCTTTTTGGGACTTAATGAAGAAGACTCTCAAGGAGAGTCTTTTTTGGAACTTTTCCAACAATGCCCCTCCCTGCACCCATTGCCCCGCCGCCCCATGGTGTTGTTTGGTTGTTATTTTTCTGTATACTAGGGGTACATGGTCATTCAATAACCTCAAGGGAGGGACTAGGCACTTTTTAGTCCCTGAAAACAAACAGGGAGGGACTTTTTAAGGAGTAGGGACTTTTTAGTTGGGACTAGAAAAAGTCCTAGGACTTATGAACCAAATAGGGCCTCAATATGGACTACATACGGAGCAAAATGAGTGAATGTACACTCTAAAATACGTCTATATACATCAGTGTTTGGAGTATGTACTAGTAGTTCATATTGAAATCTACTAAAGGACATATATATTCCAAACAATGTGATAATCTCTCTAACCAAGGTAGTAGGGACGAGGAGTAAACAGAGGGAGTAGTAAAATTTTCAACTCGTCCTGCAAGCCACCACCCGCGTGGGCGAGGGAGCGGGCGTAAGGCGTACAATAGTACTACTACTAGTAAGCAAGCTTCACCTCATCCTGCGAGCCACCGCGCCCGTGGGTGGGGGAGACAGTGTACTAAGAAAGCTTCTCCGTGTTCTGCGAGTTGACGGGACACATCAAAAGTACTCCAGTGTATAGAGCCTTGCCTCTAAGGTAGGCCCCACATGGTTTGCCTCTTTTTTAACATAACGTGTCAAGTCGCAATTTGTTTCTTCACCCGTGGTAGACGATCCTTAGTACACGTGCCAAATTACCATGTGGGCTGCCTTTTCGTACAGATATGAGCTCCACCGTGACCCGCGCGGGTGTGGTTGGGAAAGAGACGGGAGTACGTGCGTCGTGCATGCACCTCTTCTATTCGTGCACGTCCCCCACCTATGTGGGTGTGTGTGAGAGATACAAACCGCATTCGTGAGTGTTTTTTGTTTTTTTTGGGGGGGGGGAGGTTGATTTCGTGAATGTATTTGTGGGAATATGTGTTGATGACATCTCAAACAAAATTTTGCATGCAATGTGTGTGAAATGGAGGCCTATCCATATCATATATAGAGGGACGGGCGATCCATGAGAAGAGAGGGAGGGGTCATAGATATCGATAGAGTCGAAGAGAGGATCAAGTGGGTGGGTGTGAGATCGATGAAGAGAGCCATCGAAATTGTGTGTGTGTGCAAGTCAAAGATATAGGGTGACTGACCTACCGGAACGTCAGAGGGCACAGTTCAAGTTTGTGTGTGGCAGGGAGACATGACTAGAGCGCTCGATGTATCAGTGTGTGTGGGGGGAGGGGGTGGGGGAGGGGTAGGCAGAGGCCTAACTATAGAGGTAGAACGACTTGTATATGTGTTGAGAAGGAGAGACCCAGCTATGTCTTGAGGGAGATCGGTCGACATCCATACATAACTGAAGGACGGGAAATAGGATGGGACAGAGAGAGAGAGAGAGAGAGAGGAGAGAGAGAGAGAGGGAGGGAGAGGGGTAGAGTGGTGGATGGGTGATGGAGTTGCTTCTTGAAGATGGTGGGAGAGGCCTACTAGACAAACTAAGGGTGGAACTGCCATATTATCAATAAGAGTGGGGATGTGTTTCTGTGTGTGCCTGTGTGTGATAGATCTATCAGGACGCATCCATGGATGATGAAGGGGAACCATGTGTTTGGTAAGAAAACCTAACTAGATCGGTAGATCAATTGTTGTTTGTCGAAGGAAGGGAGAGACATAACTAATGAGGTAGATCGATCGACGCGTGGGGGAAAACGTGTTATAAGGACCTAGCTAGATATATGTATAGCGGGAGATCGGTCGGTGTACGTCCATTTGTTAGAGGCAAATAAGGCCCAGCGAGACGGATAGACAGAGAGAATGGAGCTAGGAGGTGGTGCGAGAGGCCCAGCTACTAGCTAGATAGGGGGAGGAGTGTGCGGTTGTGAGATTGGTGAAAAGAGGGGCGAGATTTTACACGTGTGTGGGACCGTATGAGAGACACGAGGCAAGGACACATAAAGGAGGAGATTGAAGGTGCGTGTGTATGTTGTAGGCAGACATCGCTGGAGAGGTTTATCAATCGGTGTGTGTCGGAAAGGAGTTGTGGAACTCTGGGAGAACGACCTAAAGAAAAAAATGAATGTGCGCGATGGATAGAACGCTGAGGGAGGAGGAGGGCGAGGAGGGCGTCTGCATGCACGAGAGAAAGTTAGTGGTAGCTACAAAGGTTAGAGGATTGTGTGGGTGTAAGAGACTAACAAAGATCATAATTTGAGATGAAAGTGGATTCATATATTTGAATAGGAGATCATAGTGTTTTAAACATATGCATGCATGAATATAGCGGTGATACGCGTGCTGTGGTTTTGCACATGTTATACCATAATGAGATAATGCATGGCGTTTGCATCTCACAACTAAATGTCGAACAATCTAAACCATACTATACATCGAGCAATCTCACTTTTTATTTGAATTTGTGATAATGTGTGGCGTTTGCAGCTTACAACTAAATATCGAACAATCTAAACAATACTATATATTGAACATTCTCACATTTTATTTGAATTTGTGGTAGTGTGTGGTGTTTGCAACTCACATCTAAATACTTGTAGGCGTAGGGGGCGGGGCACCATACATAATGTGATAAACACATTATACATATGAGACATGGTTTAGATTATGAAGATCTAGCTAGAGCTTGAAATGTAATGTGATTTGAAATCAACATAAAGTGGATTCAAAAAATCGAGTAGGAGTTCATATAGCACACATAGTTTATATGTAACTCGAGACTAATCATGTGGTGTGCTGTGAAGATAATACACAAACGATGGCTTAACTTGACAATAATGATGATTGTGGATCTTATTAAAACAGAGAACCGAATTCAAATGCGTTGACTTCACAATAATCATTATTGTAGATCTTATTCAAATAGAGAAACGAATTCAAATTTAGTTCATATTGAAGGGATAGTATATACGTTTGGAATGCACTAAAACGTTGATTTGAGTAGTAGGTTGCATGCATTATACACGTAGCGAAATATTTTAATTGAACATAACATGAATTCAAAGTTTTGAATGACAATTGTAGTGCGAATTGATTTGGTACAATACACGTTAGGCTTGTCCGGAAATTTCAACCCGCGCCTTATTAGCCCGAAATATTTAAGATATATCTTCGTATCGTTGTGCTCCGACAACCCCCTCCATCTCAACCCGCGCCTTGCTATTCCAAAATTACAACACGCGCGAAAACTCCCACCTCCTGTGAAATCCCAACACGCGAAACGCCCGTGATACCCCTGAACCGAAAGAACCGCCTCAAATCGATGGGGGTACTTTCGTAACTTACCCCACATTCCGGACAAGCATGTCCCTAAGCCATGGTTCCCCACTCCCATCCCATCCGCCCACCCATTCGTACACCAAGGCCGGGAAAACCCGCGAACCCCACTCCCTCCTCCGTCCGCCACCCAGCCGGAGCCTCTTCCCCGACGATGTCATCCACAACAACACCTCGACGTCCCTCATCCACCATACCAGATGAGGATCCATCGTCGATCTAGTCATCCCACCGGTTTAGCCACCCCGTCCTCCACCTCCAAGGAGGTGTCCCGACATTCCCCTCGTCTTTCGCGCCACCTTCATTCCCCCACCACCATCTTCACCTGCACCACTGGAAGATCATCATCATCACCGTTTCCTTGGATGAAGCTATGGCCTAATCGGCGCCACCAAAGAGGTTGTACACTAATAGCCGCATTTTCTTCTTGATTCGATCTCATGGTGCTGTCGGCGCTTGGTCCCGAGCCGACACGGCGCGGCTCCATCCATGGCGGTGTTGCCGGCCACTTCCTCCATGGCGTCGCTCCCTCGGCGGCGACGTCCCCATCAGTAGGAGCTGCTGCTGCTTTAGCTCTCGCTCGCGCTGCTGCTCTGCTCTTGTTCTCGGTCCCCTGCCTGGTCTGCTCTTGCTATTGCTCTTGCTCACGCTACTGCTCTCTCTCTTGCTCTTGCATGCGATTCTGCTCTGATTTAGCTACACTTCAGTCGACTGAATTTACTTTTGGGTCAGTCGATTTTCAGGGGGTGGGGGGGCTCGCAGGAGTTAAGGAAGAACCACCTGCAGCAGGGATGGGGGCTCGCCGGAGAGGTACCCCACTATCTATCTTAGGGTTCAAGGTGTGGGCGGTGGTCGCCGGCGGTGGTAGGGCGGTGGTGTGGGGGTCGCCGTAGAAAAAGCTCGGCACGGGGGGGGGGGGGGCTAGAGGGATGGCCGGGGCGGCGGCGGACCGACGGTGGGGAGTGTTTTCGGGGCGGCGCACCGCCGGCCGTAGGTGGCGGGGGGCGGCTGTTTGGCTGGTGGGGGCTGGCGGCTCAGGGGGTGGAGGTTGAAGATGAACTATAGGCCCTTGATTTTGTATCCAACGGCTGCAAAATCGACTGACCAGAGATGAAAAGGTCAGTCGACTAATGTGTAGCCTCACCTCTAGTGCGTTCAGTTTTGACAGTAAAATTCAGTTTTGACAGCAAAATTTAGTTTTGACAGTTAAGTTCAGTTTCGATAGTTAAATTCAGTTTCGATAGTTAAGTTTAGAGATGAGCGGCTGATGTATTTTACATCTAGCACTTTGTGGTTATGTATTTTACGTCATCTATTGGAGATGCTATTAGAATTCCACTCAGGTTAGCGTTGTCTCTCTTGTCCTGCTTCAGCCTCGGCGTTGTACAACTCACCGGAGCTGCTCCAACGACGAAACCCTCCATCACAGTGGAGTAGTACCTCGGGCTCCATCTCCAAACACCAAAGATCTTCTTCCCCTCCTCCAACAGCCATGTCAGCCGGAGCATCTTCACCGGCCAACCCAATCATGCTGAGATCGACATGGCTTCGCCAAAGAGGTTGTACACTTGATGCATCTCTTTCTTACTCTACATTTTATATATATTGTCCACCGAGCACACGTAGTAACGGGAAATACGATTATTTTATCCTACTATATGACAAGCAGTGAGGTACCAGGCAACTTAGCTATCCGTGATGGACTCTCTTGAACGACATCATTATTTATCTCTGCATGTTTGAGCTGTGCATTTGTCGATGGCCCTGGGAGTTGAGCTAGTAGGGAAGTGGCCTGGGTCCAAAGTAATAGAAGTAGCACAAAAACATTTTTTAGTGTAGGCTTTTCCTTGCTCAAGCCTGCCTACTAGAATCACCAGTGCTTGAAAGGAAAAGTGATGAAAAACATAGGAATTGGAAAGTTTCCTATGGTGCTACTATTCATGAATTTGGTTCAAAGGAATGGAGCAAAGGAAAGTTGTAGGATTTGTTCCTTTAGTGTCTCTTTGAAAGAAAAACCGTAGGAATTTTAATTTTCACTTGTCTTCCTTTTCAAATTCCTATTCATGAAGCACAAGACTAAGAGATAGTAGCATAATAGCATTATAGCTGTACATTTTCCGGTGGTTTGACTTAATCTCACCATGCTTCTTTACATCCTGTGATCTTCCAATTCTTGTGAATCAAACACCCAGATTGGCAGAAATCCTATGTTTTTAAATTCTCTGTTTTGCATGTGCATTCCTATCCTATTCCTGTCTATTTCCTATCCCTGCATTGTTGGAATCCTCCAATTCAAACGAGCCCTTATAGAATTACTTCTCTTACACATAGTTGTCAAAGAAAACCTTGTGTGGTTTGTCCCGCTCCTGCTACGCCATCGTCCATCCCAGCTCAGCTGCTCCAACGACAGAAGGGTCCAGCACAGCATGGATCCTGCCTCCAGACTGTCTTTCGCCGCCTAAGATCTTCTTCCCTGCCGCCGGCAGCCATGAAAACTGCATTACCATCATCAACCAAGCAGATGACCTCGAGGACTACACGGGTCCACAAGAGAGGTCACACTCTTTCGTGTCTGCTTACGTTATGCATCGCTTAATATTACATGCTACTTTATCGTCCTGTTCACCGATTAGACTCTGAGTCAGCTCCAAACTAATGGTCAAACTTGAGTTTTTAAATGGTTGTGGGGTACATATCGGGGCCGCAATCAATAGTATCTATCTACTATCTGGTTAATCTCCGGTGTCTACTATGAGTTTCATGTCAGGTGGAAAACAAACAGTAAAGAAGCCATTATCTGTATTTTTTAACTGGAGCCATTATCTGCCTGCTATTATTGGTTTTGGGTCTATCCACAGGTTGCTACGATCACTCTGGATTTCTGCATGCACTCCTTACATTATCTCACTATGTTTTATTCCTATGCATGACAGTTATTGTAAACAATGGAACTGAGAGTGTAGAGCAAAAGAGACGAGCCTTGCATGGCAATAAAACTTCATGCAGACATCGCTCCATGGTAGGCACAAAGGCAGCCCCCCTCCACCCATTTCGGATTGTAATCGAGAGGAAGATATCTGTTCTGAGGGGGATTCAGAAGGAGAAGACCACTCCTATTTACCCCCTAAGGTCTTCGCTCTAACTTGGCATGCTGATGTTGGTTATATCATGCATATGGTGCCTTGCATTGCTTACTTTATACATCAAATATGTCATCTGCATAGTTTAGACATCCTTTGTGCGAATGCCATCTATTTAGTGTATTCATCGTTTATGTGAATTATGCAACGCCATCTTGTTTAGCCAGGCATCATATATGTGAATTTTGCAATGACATCCTGCTTAGCCAGTCATCTTATATGTAAATTATATCAGGCCATCCTTTTTTCGTTACGTATTACATTTGTCAAAAATGGTAGTACATTCAACTGCTCTTCGTGTGCATCAGCCATTCGACACGGTGATGGAAAATTCTGGAGTGAAAACAAGGTCTTCAGAGCAAACTATGCTATCTAACGAAGCGCATATCTCGCTGGTTACGGATAACTCCTCATAGGAGGATTCAGAGACAGATGACCAGTCCTATCCCCCCCCCCAAGGTGTATGCTCTAACTTGGTAGGGTTATGTTGCTCATATCGTGTGTATGGTGTCTTGCATTGCTATGTCATTTGATTAGTTTAGACATGCTTTGTGTGAATGCCATCTGTGCAGTGTCTAATTACCATATATGTGAATTATACCTTGCCATCTTGTTGCAAGACATTATATATGTGAATTATGCAATGCTATCTTCTTGCAAAGGCATTATATAGGTGAATTATGCAATGCCATGCTGTTTAGCCAATCATCATGTATGTGAATTATATCATGCTATCATTTTTTGTATTACGTGTTCCATTTGTCGACAACCTTTGTATATTCAACTACTCTTCCTGTGCATCAGCCATTTGAAGCGGTGATGGAAGTATCTGGAGTGAAAGCAAGGTATTCAGAGCAGACAATGCTACCTGCTGAAGCAGACATCTTGTTGGTTACAGAGAGCTCCTCATAGGAGGATTCAAAGACAGATGACCAGTCCTATTTTCCCCCTGAGGTCTATGCTCAAACTTGGCAAGGCTATATTACCCAGGTCATGCAAGTTGTCTTGCATTGCTTAGTTTTATATCATACATGGATTGCCATCTGCTTACTTGCTTACTATATAAATCATATATTTGAATTATATCATGCCATCATGTTTACATAGTACATACACATCATCTATTTGAATTATGGCATGGCAACCCATTTAATAAAGACATCATATAGTTATATCATCTCATCCTGTTTAGTGTTTATAGTCATCATATTTTGAATTATGGCATTCTATCCGTGAATGTATGTGAATTATGGCATGCCAACCTATTTAATAAACACATTATATAGTTATATCATGTCATCCTGTTTACATAGTCATCATATTTTGAACTATGTCTTTCCATATTTTTTAGTTAGCCATCATAATGTGAAATTGTGTCATGCTATCCTATTTACTTAGCCATCATATATGTGAAATTGTGTCATGCTATCCTGTTTGGTTAGACAACATAAATGTGAATTATTTCATGCTACCAGCAGATAGAACCACAGTTGTACTTGCCCAAGGACCAGATCCACCACACATAACCCAGACTCTCGCAGATTGTACCCCAACCCAGTTGGACAGAGAACCAGCTACACCCCTTCTAACCCCAACCCCGGCAGATAGTAACCCTGTTATAGTTGACACAGCACCGTCTCCACCACAGAGCACCCAAACACGAGCAGTTAGTAAGGGAACTGCATTGCCCAAAGCACGAGGACCACCACTCCGAATCCCAACTCAATGCTTAAAGGAGAAGAAGATTTGTTCTCAGGTCAGGTTCTGTAGCTATGGTTCATACTCCTTTGCTCTTGCATTACTGTATTTACTCATACCAACTATTTTCAAATTTGAAGGATGGAATTGAAACTCCAATGGCGCAACAGGTATGTTTTAAACCTGTTTTTTTAACTGGTTTGCTGTTGTAACCTGCTCTATGTTGATTTCAGTTTCAATTGAATAAACAGTTATGTTCTTATGTCATGCACATTACAAGTGTTGTTACTGCTGTATAGTTTCCCACACTTATATTCTATCTATTCTGCTTTGTCTTGAACACATATTATTTGAACTGTGTCTCTATCTTGATTTGGCAACAAAAACTAGAATGATATAGACCATAAAGTGACCATGGTACATAGATATATTTTTGTTTCATGATGTTATCCTGTCCACTTTACTACTGAACTCATTTACCAAAATGAGTTTCATATACAACATGGTGAACATGTGATGTGTTTGTTTGTTTCCATTTTAGAATGCGGACAAAATATTGGAGAACAGTACCCCGTTATGCAATGGTAAAGGAAGTAATGCAGATAAGGTTCAAGATAGTGAGACATCCCTGATGGTCTCCAAGAAAGCTGATAGAAACTATCTTGACGACAGTGAGAGAACCCAAAAGTCCTGTCTTGATGTAGTGTTCGAGTTACTGGCCACTACTGCTGGCACAAGCTCTTCGAACTGGCTGCCCGAATCAGTTCGTCTTCTTGAGTCTCAACTTCAAGTTGAAAGACATCGATCAGATGTGCTACAACAACAAGCTGAAGGACTGAGGAAGTCCCTGCAGAATTCAGATGCATACTTCCTGGTGCAACAGCAAGCCTGGAGGATTTAAGCGCCAAACAAGATAAAGTTAATAAGCTTGCTAAGCGTCTTGCCAGAATTATGGGTACCCAGGATATTGTTTCTTGAGATCTTCTGAAGTGGTTTCAGTTGTGGATTTGTTTTGCCGCGGCATTTATTTGCGCTGGTTGCCAACTTTGACAACCAGTGTATATGATATGCTGCTTTGTTCCCTATATTTGCACTGGTGGCGAACTTTGATGCCCAGTGGATGTAATATGTGTAATAGTCGTGATATCCTAGCGTAAGTTGCTTGCTTATTTATTTCCTTGTTGTCTTGTTTATTTGTTTGCTTGTAGTCAGTGCAGTTCTTTTTCCGTGGTTTGCTAGTGGCCGCAATAACCTATTTTTTAAAACTAGGCCACAATAACCATGGCTACATATTTACTATAGTGACACTATGCCTCCTACCGGCTGTGGAAACAATGGGCCTTCTACGGGTCGTATCATCTATGGGCCGTATGATCGATTGGCCAAACATGGGCCAATAACAGACCACATTATGGCCGTAAACGAGCTAGAGTTGGGATCGTCCGTTCATGGGCCGACCATAAAGAGCCGTCGTTAATAGGCTGTATTTGATGACGCTATGAAAACGTCCCAACATATTAACGGGCCACAAACGGGCCAACCGTAACAATGGGCTGAATTTGTCCCACAAACAGAAAATGACGGTAATGGACCGTAAGTAACTGAATGCTGGAAATGAGCCCAAGAATAAATGGGCCCTAAGAAGGCCGAAAGATAACATGGGCTGGAAACGGCCCAATGGAATAATGGGCTGTTAATGGTATAAAGTGATACACTGTTCATTATGGGCTAGTTTCACCACAGGTCGTTAATAGGCCAAGAGTTACAAAGGGCCTCATATGGGCTGAAAGACGTCATGGACCATCAATGGGCCGGAAGTTAAAACGGACTGGAATCATATTGGACGGCCCATATGACGCTACTGAGCCTATTTCGGATAGGTTGTAATGGGCCCTGGGTTAGCGGGCTGTAAATGGGCTATATGCGAACAGGCTGTTAACAGGCTTTCAATGGGCCGGCCCACCACCTTTTGACCAAGTCAAACGGGCCAGCCTTTTCACAGGAATGGCCCTTTGTTGGGCCGTGCCACGTGTCGACGTATCATAGGTGCCTTCTGTCCAATGAGTGGATGACATCTGTCCCGACGGTGAGCCAACACATGTTTCCTCCAGCCAATGATGATTTTACACATAGAAAATCCCCATTGGTCGGGGCTGTTAACGGGTTATTGGATCCAAAACCGGACCCGATAGCTTAACGGTGTTCCGTTACGGTGGATGCCACATATCAGTCATCCTTGACGAAAGCACTTCAATGATGCGCGATTTATTGTCATGGAAGTGGACACTTCCATGATGATAATTTTGGTATTGTCATGGAACACTTCTATGACAGCACATGTATGACTATCTTGATTCTGTTATAAAATTGTCATGGATGTACATGCATGACAGAAAACGTGACCTACTGTGACAAACACGTATCATCACGGAAGTGTATTTTTTTTGCAGTGTTACCGGTAACGAGATTGAACAAGGTATGGGGATACCGACGATCGAATATCGGGCAAGTAACATACCGGTGGACAAAGGGAATTGTATACGGGATTGGTTGAATCTCAGACATCGTGGTTCATCCGATGAGATCATCGTGTGCTATGTCTTGTGCTTGTGTTGGTTTTCCTTGAAGAGGAAAGGGAGATGCAGCACAGTAGCGCAAGTATTTCCCTCGGTTTTTGAGAACCAAGGTATGAATCCAGTAGGAGGCTCCTCACAAGTCCCACGAACCTACACAAACAAACAAAGAACTCGCAACCAACGCGATAAAGGGGTTGTTAATCCCTTCACGGCCACTTGCGAAAGTGAGATCTGATAGAGATAATATGATAATATAAATATATTTCTTGTATTTTGTAATATAGATGCAGAAAATAAAGATGCAAATAAAAGTAGATTGGAAACTTATATGATAAAAGATACACCCGGGGGCCATAGGTTTCACTAGAGGCTTCTCTCAAGATAGCATAAGTATTACGGTGGGTGAACAAATTACTGTCGAGCAATTAATAGAAAAGCGAATAATTATGATGTTATCTAGGCATGATCATGTATATAGGCATCACATCCATGACAAGTAGACCGACTCCTGCCTGCATCTACTACTATTACTCCACACATCGACCGCTATCCAGCATGCATCTAGAGTATTAAGTTCATAAGAACAGAGTAACGCATTAAGAAAGATGACATGATGTAGAGGGATAAACTCAAGCAATATGATATAAACCCCATCTTTTTATCCTCGATGGCAAAAATACAATACGTGTCTTGCAACCCTTTCTGTCACTGGGTAAGAACACCGCAAGATTGAACCCAAAGCTAAGCACTTCTCCCATGGCAAGAAAGATCAATCTAGTAGGCCAAACCAAACCGATAATTCGAAGAGACTTGCAAAGATAACTCAATCATACATAAAAGAATTCAAAGAAGATTCAAATATTATTCATAGATAAACTTGATCATAAACCCACAATTCATCGGATATCGACAAACACACCGCAAAAAGAGATTACATCGAATAGATCTCCACAAGAGAGGGTTAGATCATTGTATTGAGATCCAAAAATAGAGAAAAGGCCATCCAGCTAATAACCATGGACCCGAAGGTCTGTGGTAAACTACTCACAACTCATTGGAGTGGGCTATGGTGTTGATGTAGAAGCCCTCCGTGGTGGATTCCCCCTCCGGCAGAACACCGACAACTGCTCCAAGATGGGATCTCGCGGATACATAAGGTTACGATGGTGGAAATATTACTTCGGCAGCTCCCTTTGTATTTTTGGGGTATGTAGGCTTATATAGGAGGAAGAAGTATGTTGGTGGTCGCCCAAGGGGTCCACGAGACGGGGGGCGCGCCCTGTAGGGGTGGGCGCGCCCCCCACCCTCATGGCTGCCTTGGCTGCTTCTTGACTTGCACTCCAAGTCCTCTGGATCATGTTCGTTCCAAAATCACGCTCCCGAAGGTTTCATTCCGTCTGGACTCCGTTTGATATTCCTTTTCTTCGAAATACTAAAATAGGCAAAAAAAACAACAATATGGGCTGGGCCTCCGGTCAGTAGGTTAGTCCCAAAAATGATATAAATGTGTAAAATAAAGCCCATAGACATCCAAAACAGGTAATATAATAGCATGGAACAATCAAAAATTATAGATACGTTGGAGACGTATAAAGCATCCCCAAGCTTAATTCCTGCTCGTCCTCGAGTAGGTAAATGATAAAAACAGAATTTTTGATGTCGAATGCTACCTAGCATAATTCTCAATGTAATTTCTCTTTATTGTGGCATGAATGTTCAGATCCAAGTGATTCAAAATAAAAGGTCATATTGACAAAAGAAATAGTAATACTTCAAGCATACTAATAAAATCAATCATGTCTTCTCAAAATAACATGGCTAAAGAAAGTTCATCCCTACAAAATCATATAGTTAGGCTATGCTTCATTTTCATCACACGAAGATGTTCCCAACTTCTATACCCCCGTTGACAAGCCAAGCAATTGTTTCGTACTCAAATAATCTCAAACTTTTTCAACCTTCACGCAATACATGAGCGTGAGCCATGGATATAGCACTATGGGTGGAATAGAATAATGATTGGGGATTGTGTGGAGAAGACAAAAATAAGGAGAAAGTCTCACATTAACGAGGATAATCAACGGGCTATGGGAATGCCCATCAATTGATGTCAACATGAGGAGTAGGGATTGCTATCCAACGGATGCACTAGAGCTCTAAATGAATGAAAGCTCAACAAAAGAAAACTAGTGGGTGTGCATCCAACTTGCTTGCTCACGAAGACCTAGGGCATTTGAGGAAGCCCATTGTAGGAATATAAAAGCCAAGTCTTATAATGAAAATTTCCCACTAGTATATGAAAGTGACAACCTATGAGACTCTCTACATGAAAACATGGTGCTACTTTGAAGCACAATATATGAGACTCACTACATGAAGAATAAGGTGCTACTTTGAAGCACAAGTGTGGAAAAGAGATAGTAGCATTGCCCTTTATTTTTCTTTTTTTTTTATTTTTCCTTTTTTTTCTTTTTTTTCTTTTTTCATTTCTTTTTTTTCTTTGGCCTTTTTTTTGCCTTTCTTTTTTTTTCTTTTTGGGCAATTCTCTAATAATGATGATCATCACACTTTTATTGATTACAACACATGAATTACAACTCGAAACTAGAACATGATATGACTCTATATGAATGCCTCCGGCGGTGTACCGGGATGGTGCAATGAATCAAGAGTGACATGTATAAAAAATTATGCATGGTGGCTTTGCCACAAATACGATGTCAACTACATGATCATGCAATAGAAATATGACAAAATTAATGTATGTCATGATGATGATGAACGAAACGGTGGAAAGTTGCATGGCAATATATCTCGGAATGGCTATGGAAATGCCATAAATAGGTAGGTATGGTGGCTGTTTTGAGGAAGATATAAGGAGGTTTATGTGTGATAGAGCGTATCATATCACGGGGTTTGGATGCACCGGCGAAGTTTGCACCAACTCTCAAGGTGAGAAAGGGCAATGCACGGTACCGAAGAGGCTAGCAATGATGGAAAGGTAAAAGTGTGTATAATCCATGGACTCAACATTAGTAAAAAGAACTCATATACTTATTGCAAAAATTTAGAAGTCATAAAAAACCAAGCACTACGCACATGCTCCTAGGGGGGTATATTGGTAGGAAAATGCCATCGCTCGTCCCCGAGCGCCACTCATAAGGATGCACAAGCCAGGTACACTTCATGCTTCAAATTTGTTACACAACTTTAACCATACGTGCATGCTATGGTACTTGATAACTTCAACACAAGCATTCTTTAAATTCATAATCACCCAACTAGCATGACTTTAATATCACTACCTCCCTATCTCAAAACAATTATCAAGTATCAACTTGATCATAACATCCAATTCACTTCCTATGATAGTTTTTATTATACCCAACTTGGATGCTCATCATTCTAGGACCAATTTATAACCATAGAAAATACCATGCTGTTCTAAGAGACTCTCAAAATAATATAAGTGAAGCACGATATATCAATAATTTCTTCAAAATTAAACCACCGCCGTGCTCTAAAAGATATAAGTGAAGCACTAGAGCAAAAACTATCTAGCTCAAAAGATATAAGTGAAGCACAAAGAGTATTCTAATAAATTTCAATCAAGGAGGCTTCTCCCAAAAGGTGTGTTACAGAAAGGATGATTGTGGTAAACTAAAAAGCAAAGACTAATATAATACACGACGCTCCAAGCAAAACACATATCATGTGGCGCTTAAAAATATAGCTCCAAGTAAAGTTACCAATGAACGAAGACGAAAGAGGGGATGCCTTCCGGGGGCATTCCCAAGCTTAGGCTTTTGGCTATTCTTGAATATCTTGGGGTGCCTTGGGCATCCCCAAGCTTAGTATTTTGCCACCCTTTATTACATAGTCCATCAAAGCTTTACCCAAAACTTGAAAACTTCACAACACAAAACTCAACAGGAAATCGCATAAGCTCCGTTAGTGAAAGAAAACAAAACCACCACATAAGGTACTGTAATGAAATCATTATTTATTTATATTGGTGTTAAACCTACTGTATTCCAAGTTCTCTATGGTTCATACCCTTACATACTAGCCATAGATGCATCAAAATAAGCAAACAACACACGAAAAACAGAATCTGTCAAAAACAGAACAGTCTGTAGCAATCTGTAACTAACGCAAACTTCTGGAACCTTAAAAATACTACCAAAATAGGACGTCCTAAAAATTTTGTTTATTGAACAGAAGAAAAAAGAATCAATGCAAAAGCTCGTTTCTGTGATTTATTGATTTTGTTTCTCGTGAGCGCAAAGTTTCTGTTTTTCAGCAGAATCAAATCAACTCATATCATAGGTTATCCTATAGGTTCTACTTGGCACAAACACTAAATAAAACATAAAAACACATCTAAACAGAAACTAGAAATAAAATTTATTACTAAACAGGAACAAAAACAAGAAACACAAAGAAAATTGGGTTGCCTCCCAACTAGCGCTATCGTTTAACGCCCCTAGCTAGGCATAAAAGCGAAGATAGATCTAAGTAGTGCCATCTTTGGCACTTGATTCATAGGTAGCTCGCATGATAGATTCATAAGATAATTTGACTTTATTTCTTGGAAAGTTCTCCATGCCTTTCTTTAATGGAAATTGGAATCTAATATTCCCTTCCTTCATATCAATAATCGCACCAATCGTTCTAAGGAAAGGTCTACCAAGAATAATAGGGCAAAAAGATTGCAATCTATATCAAGAATGATAAAATCAACGGGCACCAAATTTCTATTAGCAACAATTAGAACATCATTGATTCTTCCCATTGGCTTTTTAATGGTGGAATCCGCAAGTTGCAAATTTAAAGAGCAATCATCAAGATCGTGGAAACCTAGAATATCACATAAAGTTTTTGGAATCGTGGAAACACTAGCACCCAAATCACACAAAGCAAAACACTCATAATCTTTAATTTTAATCTTTATAGTAGGTTCCCACTCGTCATTAAGTTTTCTAGGTATAGAAACTTCCAAATTAAGTTTTTCATCAAAAGATTGCATCAAGGCATCAACAATATGTTTGGTAAAGACTTTATTTTGACTATAAGCATGAGGAGAATTAACAACGGATTGCAACAAGGAAATACAACTTTCTAAAGAACAATTATCACAATCAAAATCCTTGAAATCCTAGATAGTGGGTTCAATACTATTTAAAGTCATGACCTCTCCAATCCCACTTTTACCAAATTTAGCATCAAGATCTAAAAACTCTGAATTCTTGGGACGCCTTCTAAATAAAGTTGACTCATCTCCAGTCCCATTATTATCAAGATTCATATTGCAAAACAAAGATCTAATAGGGGACACATCAATAACTTTAAGATCTTCATTATTATTTTCATGGAAACTAGAAGAACATGCTTTTATAAAGCAATCTTTCTTAGCACGCAATCTAGCAGTTCTTTCTTTGCATTTGTCAATGGAACTTCTCATAGCTTTGAGAGACTCATTGATATCATTCTTAGGAGAAGAAGATCTAAGTTTGAGAGAATCAACATCAAGCGAAAGTCTATCAACGTTCCTAGTCAAATCATCAACTTTGAGCAATTTTTCTTCAAGCAAAGCATTAAAATTCTTTTGAGAGATCATAAATTCTTTCACACTATTTTCAAAATCAGAGGGCATCTTCTTAAACTTACCATAAGAATTATTGTAGGAATTTCCATAATTATTATAAGAATTGCTAGGAAACGGTCTAGGATTAAAGTTTCCTCTATAAGCATTGTTTCCAAAATTATTCCTACCAACAAAATTTACATCCATAGATTCATTATTATTCTCAATCAAGGTAGATAAATGCATATCATTGGGATCAATAGAAGAACTCTTAGTAGCAAACAATCTCATAAGCTCATCCATCTTTCCTCTCAAAACATTAATTTCATCTATAACATGCACTTTTTTACTAGTAGATCGTTTGGTGTGCCATTCAGAATAACTAGCCATAATATTATCAAGAAGTTTTGTAGCATCTCCTAACGTGATTTCCATAAACGTGCCTCCGGCGGCCGAATCTAAAAGATTTCTAGAAGCAAAATTCAATCCGGCATAAAAATTTTGTATGATCATCCATAAATTCAAACCATGAGTAGGGTAATTGTGAATCATCAATTTCATTCTTTCCCAAGATTGGACAACATGCTCATGATCAAGTTGTTTAAAATTCATAATATCGTTCCTAAACGAGTTGATCTTAGCGGGAGGAAAATACTTAGAGATAAAAACATCTTTGCACTTGTTCCAAGAATCAATACTATTTTTAGGCAAAGGCGAAAACCAAACTTTAGCATGATCTCTAAGTGAAAACGGGAATAACTTTAATTTAACAATATCATTATCCATGTCTTTTTTATTTTGCATCTCACACAAATCAACAAAGTTGTTTAGATGGGTAGCGGCATCTTCACTAGGAAGGCCGGAGGATTGATCTTTCATAACAAGATTCAGCAAAGCAGCATTGATTTCACAAGACTCAACATCATTAAGAGGAGCAATCAGAGTACTAAGGAAATCATTATTATTGGTATTGGAGAAATCACGCAATTTGGTATTATATTGCGCCATGGCGACAAGTAATCCAACACACAAGCAAACAGAAAAAGGCAAGCGAAAGAGGGAGGAAGAAGAAGAAGACAAGCAGAAAAGAGAGGAGATTAGGAAAGAGAGGGCGAATAAAACGACAAGGGTGAAGTGGGGGAGAGGAAAACGAGAGGCAAATGGCAAATAATGTAAATGCGAGGGAGATGAGTTTGTGATGGGTTCTTGGTATGTCTTGACTTGAGCAAAGACCTCCCCAGCGACGGCGCCAGAAATCCTTCTTGCTACGTCTTGAGCTTGCGTTGGTTTTCCTTGAAGAGGAAAGGGTGATGCAGCACAGTAGCTTCCCTCAGTTTTTGAGAACCAAGGTATCAATCCAGTAGGAGGATCCTCACAAGTCCCACGAACCTACACAAACAAACAAAGAACTCGCAACCAACGCGATAAAGGGGTTGTCAATCCCTTCGCCACTTGCGAAAGTGAGATCTGATAGAGATAATATGATAATATAAATATATTTCTTGTATTTTGTAATATAGATGCAGAAAATAAAGATGCAAATAAAAGTAGATTGGAAACTTATATGATAAAAGATAGACCCGCGGGCCATAGGTTTCACTAGAGGCTTCTCTCAAGATAGCATAAGTATTACGGTGGGTGAACAAATTACTGTCGAGCAATTGATAGAAAAGCGAATAATTATGATGTTATCTAGGCATGATCATGTATATAGGCATCACGTCCATGACAAGTAGACCGACTCCTCCTGCATCTACTACTATTACTCCACACATCAACCGCTATCCAGCATGCATCTAGAGTATTAAGTTCATAAGAATAGAGTAACGCGTTAAGAAAGATGACATGATGTAGAGGGATAAACTCAAGCAATATGATATAAACCCCATATTTTTATCCTCAATGGCAACAATACAATACGTGCCTTGCAACCTTTCTGTCACTGGGTAAGAACACCACAAGATTGAACCCAAAGCTAAGCACTTCTCCCATGGCAAGAAAGATCAATCTAGTAGGCCAAACCAAACCGATAATTCGAAGAGACTTGCAAATATAACTCAATCATACATAAAAGAATTCAAAGAAGATTCAAATATTATTCATAGATAAACTTGATCATAAACCCACAATCCATCGGATCTCGACAAACACACCGCAAAAAGAGATTACATCGAATAGATCTCCACAAGAGAGGGTTAGATCATTGTATTGAGAACCAAAAAGAGAGAAGAAGCCATCTAGCTAATAACTATGGACCCGAAGGTCTATGGTAAACTACTCACAACTCATTGGAGGGGCTATGGTGTTGATGTAGAAGCCCTCCGTGGTGGATTCCCCCTCCAATAGAACACCGGCGATGGCTCAAAGATGGGATCTCGCGGATACAGAAGGTTACGATGGTGGAAATATTTCTTTGGTGCCTCCCTGGATGTTTTCGGGGTATGTAGGCTTATATAGGAGGAAGAAGTACGTCGGTGGCCGCCCGAGGGGTCCACGAGACAGGGGGCGCGCCCTGTATGGGTGGGCGCGCCCCCCACCCTCGTGGCTGCCTCGGCTGCTTCTTGACTTGCACTCCAAGTCCTCTGGATCACGTTCGTTCCAAAAATCACGCTCCCGAAGGTTTCATTCCGTTTGGACTCCGTTTGATATTCCTTTTCTTCAAAATACTGAAATAGGCAAAAAAACAGCAATACGGGCTTGGCCTCCGGCTAGTAGGTTAGTCCCAAAAATGATATAAATGTGTAAAATAAAGCCCATAGACATCCAAAACAGGTAATATAATAGCATGGAACAATCAAAAATTATAGATACGTTGGAGACGTATCATTGTGGAACATGTGGGAGCCAACATGGGTATCCAGATCCCGCTGTTGGTTATTGGCCGGAGAGATGTCTCGGTCATGTCTGCATGTTTCCCGAACCCGTAGGGTCTACACACTTAAGGTTCGGTGACGCTAGAGTTGTAATGGGAATAGTATGTGGTTCCCGTAGGTTGTTCGGAGTCCCGGATGAGACACCTAACGTGACGAGGAACTCCGGAATGGTTCGGAGGTGAAGATCGGTATATTGGATGAAGGGTATTGGAGTCCGGAATTGTTCCAGGGGTACCAAGTGATGAGTAGTGTGTCCGAAAGGAGTTTCAGAGGGCCCGACAAGTGTTGGGGGGGCTTATGGGCCAAGGGGAGGGGGCACACCAGCCCACTAAGGGGCTTTGCGCCCCTCCTACCCCATCTCACATAACCTGGAGAGGTGGGGCACCTCCCCTAGGGTAGCAGCCCCTCCCGGTTGGGGGGCAAGTTTCCTAGGGGTGTGGGTGCCCAAACCCATCTAGGATTTCCCCTGTGGCCGCCGCCCCTCCCCTAGGGACACCCTAGGGCGCCTCCACCTCCCCTCTTCCCCCTATATATAGTGAGGGAGAGAGAGGGCTGAACAAACCCCTTCCCCTGGCGCAGCCCCTCCCTCCTCCAACACCTTCTCCTCCTCCGTAGTGTTTGGCAAAGCCCTGCAGGAGAACCACAAGCTCCACCACCACGCCGTCGTGCTGCCGGAGCTCTCCCTCAACTTCTCCTCTCCCCTTTCTGGATCAAGAAGGAGGAGATGTCCCCGGGTTGTACGTGTGTTGAACGCGGAGGCGCCGTCCCTTTGGCGCTAGATCGGATCTTCCGTGATTTGAATTGCCGTGAGTACGACTCCATCAACCGTGTTCTTGTAACGCTTCCGCTTAGCGATCTTCAAGGGTATGAAGATGCACTCCCTCTCTCTCGCTGCTAGCATCTCCTAGATTGATCTTGGTGACACGTAGGAAAATTTTGAATTATTACTACGTTCCCCAACAGTGGCATCATGAGCTAGGTCTATGCATAGATTCTATGCACGAGTAGAACACAAAGTAGTTGTGGGCGACGATTTGCTCAATTTGCTTACCATTACTAGTCTTATCTTGATGAAGCGGCCCGGACCTACACGTACGCTTACATGAGACAGGTTCCACCGACTGACATGCACTTGATGCATAAGGTGGCTAGCGGGTGTTTGTCGCTCCCACTTTAGTCAGATCGGATTCGATGAAAAGGGTCCTTATGAAGGGTAAATAGCAATGGGCATATCACCGTTGTGGTTTTTGCGTACGTAAGAAACGTTCTTGCTAGAAACCCATAGCAACCACGTAAAACATGCAACAACAATTAGAGGATGTCTAACTTTTTTTTGCAGTGTATGCTATGTGATGTGATATGGCCAAAAGAATGTGATGAATGATATATGTGATGTATGAGATTGATCATGTTCTTGTAATAGGAATCACGACTTGCATGTTGATGAGGATGACAACCGGTAGGAGCCATATGAGTTGTCTTAATTTATTGTATGACCTATGTGACAATGAAAATGCCATGTAATTACTTTACTTTATTGCTAACTGTTAGCCATAGTAGTAGAAGCAATAGATGGCGAGATAACTTCATGAAGACACGATGATGGAGATCATGGTGTCATGCCGGTGATGAAGGTGATCATGCCGCGCCTCGAAGATGGAGATCGAATGCGCAAGATGATATTGGCCATATCATCTCACTTTATGATTTGCATGTGATGTTTGTCATGTTTACATCTTATTTGCTTAGAACGATGGTAGCATAAATAAGATGACCCCTCACTAAAGTTTCAAGAAAGGTGTTCCCCCTAACTGTGCACCGTTGCGAAGGTTCATTGTTTCGAAGCACCACGTGATGATCGGGTGTGATAGATTCTAACGTTCGCATACAACAGGTGTAAGCCAGATTTACACATGCAAAACACTTAGGTTGACTTGATGAGCCTAGCATGTACATACATGGCCTCGGAACACAAGAGACCAAAAGGTCGAATATGAGTCGTATGGTAGATGCGATCAACATGGAGATGTTCACCGTTGATGACTGGTCCGTCTCACGTGATGATCGGACACAGCCTAGTCGATTCGGATCATGTATTACTTAGATGACTAGAGGGATGTCTATCTCAGTGGGAGTTCATTAAATAATTTGATTAGATGAACTTAATTATCATGAACATAATCAAAAGGTATTTGCAAATTATGTCATAGATTGCGCTTTAGTTCTACTATTTTAGATATGTTCCTAGAGAAAATTTAGTTGAAAGTTGATAGTAGCAATTATGCGGACTGGGTCCGTAAACCGAGGATTGTCCTCATTGCTGCGCAGAAGGCTTAGGTCCTTAATGCACAGCTCAGCATGCTAACCCTCAAACGTCATTTGTGGATGTTGCGAACATCTGACATACACGTTTTGATGACTACGTGATAGTTCAGTAATGTTAAACGGTTTAAAATTGAGGCGCCAAAGACGATTTTTGAAAAGTCGCGGAACATGTGAGATGTACCAAGGGCTGAAATTGGGATTTCAGGCTCGTTCCCACATCAAGAGGTATGAGATCTCCAACGAGTTTCTTAGCCTACAAACTAAGGGAGAAAAGCTCAATCGTTGAGCATGTGCTTAGATTGTCTGAGTGCTACAATCACTTGAATCGAGTGGGAGTTAATCTTCCAGATGAGATAGTGATGTTTCTCCAAAGTCACTGCCACCAAGCTACCAGAGCTTCGTCATGAACTATAACATATCAGGGATAGATATGAAGATCGTTGAGCTATTCACGATGTTTGACACCGCGAAAGTAGAAATCAAGTAGGAGCATCAATTGTTGATGGTTAGTAAAACCACTAGTTTCAAGAAGGGCAAGGGCAAGAAGGGATACTTCATGAAACGGCAAATCAGTTGCTGCTCTAGTGAAGAAACCCAAGGTTGAATCCAAACCTGAGACTAAGTGCTTCTTTAATGAGGGGAGCGGTCACTGAAGCAGAACTACCCTAGATACTTGATAGATGAGAAGGCTGGCAAGGTCAACAGAAGTATATTGGATATACATTATATTAATGTGTACTTTACTAGTACTCCTAGTAGCACCAGGGTATTAGATACCGGTTCGGTTGCTAAGTGTTAGTAACTCGAAATAAAAGGGCTACGTAATAAATGGAGACTAGCTAAAGGCAAGGTGATGATATGTGTTGGAAGTGTTTCCAAGGTTAATGTGATCAAACATCGCACGCTCCCTCTACCATCGGGACTGGTGTTAAACCTAAATAATTGTAATATGGTGTTTGCGTTGAGCATAGACATGATTGGATTATGTCTATTACAATACGATTATTCATTTAAGGAGAATAATGGTTACTCTGTTTATTTGAATAATACCTTCAATGGTCTTGCACCTGAAATGAATGGTTTATTGAATCTCGATCGTAGTGATACACATGTGCCAAAAGATATAAGATAGTAATGATATAGTACCACCTAATTGTGGCACTGTCATTTGAGTCATATTGGTATAAAACGCATGAAGAAGCTCCATGTTGATGGATCTTTGGACTCACTCATTTTTTTGAAAAGTTTGAGACATGGGAACAATTTCTATTGGTATGTATGCATGAAGAAACTCCATGCAGATGGATCATTTGGACTCACTTGATTTTGAATCACTTGAGACATGCAAATCATACCACATGGGCAAGATGACTGAAAGGCCTCGTTTTTAGTGAGATGGAACGAGAAAGCAACTTGTTGGAAGTAATACATTTTGATGTGTGCAGTCCAATGAGTGCTGGGGAACGCAGTGGATATTGTTATGTTCTTACTTCACAGATGATTTGAGTAGATTCTAAGTATATTTACTTGATGAAACACAAGTCTGGATTATTGAAAGGTTCAAGTAATTTTAGAGTGAAGTTGAAGATCGTCGTGACAATAGGATAAAATGTCTATGATATGATCATAGAGATGAATATCTGAGTTAGGAGTTTGGTACAAAATTAAGACATTGTGGAAATTGTTTCACAACTAATACCGCCTGGAACACCATAGTGTGATGGTGTGTCCGAACATCATAGCTGCACCCTATTGGATATGGTGCATGCCATGATGTCTCTTATCGAATTACCACTATCGTTTATGGGTTAGGCATTAGAGACAACCACATTCACTTTAAATAGGGCACCACGTAATTCCGTTGAGATGACACCGTATGAACTATGGTTTAGAGAAACCTAAGCTGTCGTTTCTTAAAGGTTTGGGGATGCGACGCTTATGTGAAAAGGTTTCAGCCTGATAAGCTCAAACCCAAAGTGGATAAATGCATCTTCATAGGACACACCAAACAGTTGGGTATACCTCCTATCTCAGATCTGGAAGCAAGAGTGATGGTTTTTAGAAACGGGTCCTTTCTCGAGGAAACGTTTCTCTTGAAAGAATTGAGTGGGAGTGTCGGTGTCAAAACTGGCAGACTCGGGTAGGGGTCCCGATCTGTGCGTCTTAGGCTGATGGTAACAGGAAGCAAGGGACAGAATGTTTACCCAGGTTCGGGACCTCTCGATGGAGGTAAAACCCTACTTCTTGCTTGATTAATATTGAAGATATGTGGAATACAAGAGTAGATCTACCATGAGATCATAGAGGCTAAACCCTAAGAGCTAGCCTATGATGGTATGATTGTAATTTTGATCGGCCTTCTAAGGACCATGCTCTCCAGTTTATATAGACACCGGAGAGCTAGGGTTTACATGGAGTCGGTTACAAGGAAGGAAACATAATATCCGGATCGCCAAGCTTGTCTTCCACGCTAAGGAGAGTCCCATCCGGACACGAGCCCAAGTCTTGAGTCTTGTATGTTGACGCTTCTATAGTCCGGACGGTGTATATAGTCGGGCTGTCCGGATACCCCCTTATCCAGGACTCCCTCAGTAGCCCCTAAACCAGGCTTCAATGACGATGAGTTCGGTGCGCAGTCTTGTCTTCGGCATTGCAAGGCGGGTTCCTCCTCCGAATACTCCAAGGTGGTCATTGAACACATAGACCGTGTCCGGATCTGTGAGATGATCTTCACATACCCTTAGCATAAATCCGTTCTGCTGGCAATCTTCGTACGCCGCGCCCTTGTATCGTGGCTTGGTCCAACAAGAACCAGTGTTTCTTCCTCCACCTCGACTCGCGTTGCGAGGCGGTTTTATCGGCACGTCCTGCCAAAGCAGAGATCGGGACCCTCTTAATACGGGATCTTTCATCAATGTGGGCATATGTGACCCCACAGCGACCATTGGTATAATTTCGCGTATTTTATATAAGTCTCAGGCGGTCACGCTGAGGACTCTTGGTATTCATCCCTTTTATAAAGGGGTCAAGGCCTACGCCTCGTCTCCACCTCTCCTGCTCCTTCTCACACCTCGAGCTCCATTACCCAAAACCTAAGCTCCAACACCCCAGATCCTCCAGTATGTCCGGATCCGACGCAGCGGGCCGGTGGGTGGCCTCCTCGATTCAGGAGGAGGATATTGCGAAGCTTAGGGAGGTCAGATACCTAATTGCTGATATCCAGCACAGGCTTCCTGCTCCGGGGCAAGTCATCCCCACGCCGGAGCCCAATGAGAGCGTCGTGTTTACTCCTCACTTCCTCCGAGGCCTAGGCCTCAACCTCGACCCCTTTGTGAGGGGGCTTATGTTCTACTATGGCTTGGATTTCCATGATCTGGCTCCAGATGCCATCCTCCATATCTCGTCTTTCATTATCGTGTGCGAGGCTTTTCTCCACGTCAACCCACACTTCGGCTTATGGCTAAAGACCTTCAATGTGAAGCCGAAGATGATCGAGGGACGACATGCGGAGTGCAGAGGCGCCATAATAAGTAGGAACGCTGATGCCCCATGGCCAGAGGGTTCTTGTCCAGAAGTGTCCAACGTATGGCAACGGAGATGGTTTTATGTCACTGCTCCCAGAGGCACAAAGTGGGTAGCTTCTCCCGAGTTCCGCTCAGGCCCCCCATCACAGTTGGCGTCTTGGACCGATGTGGGACGGAATTACGGGCCTGCTGGCAATGTACCAGAACTACAGAATCGCATCCGGGAGCTTATTAGGAGGGACATAAATCTTGTCAGCCTAATTCAAGTAATGCTAGTCCGGCAGCCTCTCCGTATGTGGGAGTTTAATCCGGAGGGTCTGCGGACTTTTAAGCACTTCTTTGGCCTGACGCTCGAAGGGATGTGCAAGTTATTCTTCGGACCACATGTAAAGTGTCAGGACACCACCGAGGATGCGGGCCTAAGCTGCAATCGCCTAGATGCCCAAGTAAGTAAGCCTAAAGCCGGACTCTCCATTTATATTTATCATAACCATTATTATGAAAATCCCTCCGTGGCCAGGAATGGCTTAACAAGGCAAAGAGAATCAGGTGTCCGGCGCCACTTCCTGAAGGCTCGCCTGATCCCACTATTGCAAAGATGCTGGACCGGGCACTCAGCAAAATCCCTTCAGGGAAAGGCGAAGGAAAGGGCAGTGAAGCCAACCTTCACGGGCTACGCATCCAGACCGGGGAAATCGCTACCCCTCCCATGGAGGATAGCAGGAAAGGGGAGGCCAAAGCCTCCTCCCCACGCGGGAAGAAAAGGGCCGCCTCCAAAGACTTGGAGGCGGAGACGCCCAAGCAAGGGAAGAAAACATCACCAGAGGGCTCTGCCGCGACGGGCACCCTCACCGCGTCATGCCCACCAACAGGCCAGCCCTCCAACGAGCCGTAAGTCATTCATTAATTCGAAGGTGTGATGTTACTCCAAGATCCATTACCAGGACTTCTTTTTTTGTAGTCCGGCGAGCAGCTCTTCTCAACGGAGTTCGTCTTCGGGGGACCTTCGTCCGGAGATGATGGAGAGTGAAACCCCACCCAACTCTCCGGCTCATGAGGCGGGCGACACAGAGGTGTCGTCACGGAGGTGTCCGGGTCTACCGAAGCCGGAGGCTAGTACGTCAGCCGCCCTGAGCCCGGAGCGTTTGGCTCCCACGGGGGGCGATGAGAAGGGTCCGGCGCAGTTTAGTGTCCGGCCGGATGTACTGACGGGCCGTCTGGAGTGAGCCGCGCTCTCGGAGGAGCACCGCTCTTTAATGAGCACGGTGCTCACGAAGATTTCATCCGCTGCCAGCGGCTTGAATGAGGCATTTACAAGCCTGCTCAAAGGCTTTGAGGTATGTAGTGAAAAATGCACGACTTTTTGGTTATGAAGCACGCGCTAGGTGTGCTCCCTATAGATAGTAGCCCCTAAGACTCTGGCTACCCGCCAAAGGCGGCAAACGGGGGATCATATACTAATGGCTACGTCGTACATGTGCGCAAGTATACAAGGATCCGGCAGTCAACCAGTATGTTGAAGTTGCCGAGCTATGGAGGAAAATTGGATCCATCGATGCCGATATCACGATGGTGAATAAACGGCTTGAGGAGTCCCAGGGTATGTGCTTGGTTTTTATTATAATGTATAGGAAAATGCCAAAGAGGCATAATATTAATGCAATATGTTGGCACTGCAGATGGCGCTGCTGCCGTGGAGGCCCTGAGGGCGGAACTTGCTCAAGCCAAGGAACAACCTCGGGCTAGCAATGCGGCTGCCCTAAAGGCGGCCGAAGAATTAAGAGCCGAACAGGCTGCTCATCGCCAAAGCTAGGAAAAGATGCCCGAAATGGCTAGGGAGTTAAAAAATGCCGCCGACCGGTACGCACTCCTTGAAAAGGAGAATAAGGCTAGCTCGGCCGAGCTGGACAAGGCACGTAATGCCACCAAGGAGATGCGGACCGAGATCCGGAGTATGCGGGAGGAGCTCCAACAAGCTGACAAAATCGTGGTTGGGGGCTCGTACTTAATAGGGACGAAGTTCTTGGATCCGAAGTATGCTCCCCTGGCGGGTCGCGTGAGTCCTGCAGACGCATATGCGGACTTGGCAAATAGTACAGCTGACGCTATCAAGTTCTTCGAGGGTCAAGGCGATGAAGAAGTGGAGAAGCTTTTCTGGTCGCAGTTCAATGCTCCCACTCGCCCGCTACCACTGAATGAGAAGGTGGCTGCTATGGCGGAGCTCCATAGGCTGTCCGGACTTGCAATGCGGTCTGTAATAGACCATCTTTGGCCGAAGGGGCCTAAGCCGGACAGCTACTTTGGTTTGGTGCAACAATTCCTTGGAGCCGTGTCCCGGATTGACGCCCTGAGGAGGTCGGCGTGCATTGAGGGTGTGCGGATGGCTCTAGCCCGAATTAAAGCCTACTGGATGGATATGGAGGCCACTGTAATAGCGAGCCGTGATCCGGCGGGAGGCCAACATCCGGCCGAGCACTACTTGGCGCAAGTCACAGAAGGTGCCCGCCTAATAGAGGCGCAGTGCTCCAAGAGTGTTTTATTTGAGTGATAAGTCGAATCATTGTAGAAAACAATGTTTAGTGTAATTACGAGGCTATGTTTATACTTTTGCCCGGGAGTATGATTGTGCCCCCTTTGCGGCCATTCTTATATGTATAAGTAGTCCGAAAGATAGCAGTCGTTGGCTTCAGCCCCCACGCATATAATGCGGGGGTGTTCGCAAAAAATATGCTTAATCACACTTTATTCAATGTCTTGGTCCATTAAGGAGGTGATCGCACGTTGAACTAGGCAACCGGACTATATAGCTGTAACACTTTCGCTTAGCCATGGGAGTATAATGGTGGGGCTACTATGTAGCCCCTGGTACCTTCACGTGCATCCGAATACGGGCGCATGTGTACATGGCCAGGAAACGGCCCTTCATTAAGGCAGAGGAACCTTTAGGGATTCCGGTGAGTCTTCGAGTGGTTGAACAGTCTCTCGCTGTATCATGACGGTCAGTTTTCGGCTTTCTCTACTGAGGTGCTCATCCGGAATAACTAGAGCACAATCGCAGCAGTTCTCCTTTGGACTGCCTTAGCCGGATGATAGCGGAATGTAAGGCGGCAAACCCAGGAGCCGGGCAAACCCAACATTTGACCAAAGACGTGATTCGGAGCTGATGCATATACGGCCAAACTCGTGACGTCGAACACTCCCGAGGATATTCGATCTTTTGTAAAAGAAGATAGGCTGACAAGAGCCTATTTTAAGCCATTTATATCTAGGTACGTGCAATTTAGTCCGCCGTTGCCAAATGCCAAAAACGGCAGTATCCTCTGTGGGTATAGAACCCATGGGATGGTTAAACAACAAGAGGTAGTAGAAAAGGTTTACACAGGGGCTTAATCTAAAAAGAAACCTGTTGCATAGGGCCCTGCTGCACGTCCGCGCCTTTGTCTCCATTGTGTCGTATCCTGGAAGGGTATCGTGCGAATGTTGTCTGTAAAAAAGAAAAACGCGTAGGAGGGTGCAATGTATGTATGCGATTAATAATAAAAGTGTAAGCTATTGGCCTGCCAATAAGGTCGAGCCAAGCGTGGGGCTGTATTAAATATAGACAGCCCCTGGTTTCCATTATGGGATTACATATATGGTGCACTGTTTGAATTTTATCCGGGCTACCGGACTCATCTAACCGTGTCTGTGGTCGTAATGACCAATCATGTTTTCTAATACTAGAGGCCGCGTATAGTCCGGCCGCCAGGGCCGTCGCGTATTCCTCTGCGCGTGAAGGGCGCTCTATGATTCCGCTAACGGTGATGACGCCACATGCACTGGGCATCTTGAGTGTAAGGTGGCCATAGTGCGGCAATGTGTTGAAGCGGGCAAAGGCCGTTCTTCCTAGCAATGCGTGATAGCTGCTTTGGAAGGGTGCGACAGTGAAGAGCAGCTCTTCGATTCTGGAGTTGCCTGGGGAGCTGAATGTTACATCCAGCACGACGGAGCCCCTGGCCCAGGCTTCAACGCCCGGTATCACTCCTTCAAAGGTGGTGTTGCTTTGTTTAATTCTAGACGGGTCTATCCCCATTCTGCGGACGGTGTCCTCGTATATTAAATTGAGATCACTGCCGCCGTCCATTAGGACAAGGGTGAGACGGTATTCGTCGATTATTGGGTCAAGCACCAAGGCTTGTGATCCTCCTTGCCGAATTGTAGTTCGGCCGTCCATGCGATCAAAAGTGATCGAACGAGACATCCAGTAGTGAGACGTGGGTACAACGGGCTCTAGATCGTGCGCTTCTATGGGCGCGCATTCATGCCTTCTTGTGGATGTGTGAGTCGCGTGGATCATGTTTACTGTTTTAACCTCTGACGGGAATTTTTTCTGTCCCCCGGTGTTCGGCTGGTGAGGTTCATCCTCGTCTGCGCTTGGTGTGTCCCTCCCCTTGTGTTCGGCATTTAATTTGCCGGCCTGCTTGAAGACCCAGCACTCTCTATGGGTGTGGTTCGCAGGTTTCTCCGGGGTGCCATGAATTTGGCATAGTCTATCCAGGACTCTGTTCAGACCGGACGGTCCATCTTTACTGCCTTTGAATGGCTTCTTTTGCTGATCAGGTCGAGAACCCCTGAATCTAGCATTGACCATCGTGTTATCCGGGCTCTCTTCCTTGTTTTGGCGTTTGTTTTTATTACGCCTTGGCTTCCCGTTGCCATCCCTTATTTCGGATGTGCTAGGGTTGCTGGTGCCTTTACGAGCCAGCCAGCTATCCTCACCCGCGCAAAAGCGGGTCATAAGGCTTGTTAAGGCTGCCATTGTCCTTGGCTTTTCTTGGCCGAGGTGTCGGGCGAGCCATTCATCACGGATGCTGTGTTTGAAAGCCGCTAAGGCTTCGGCGTCCGGACAGTCGACAATTTGATTCTTCTTTGTGAGGAATCTGTTCCAAAGCTTGCGGGTGGACTTTCCGGGCTGTTGGATTATGTGACTTAGATCGTCGGCATCCGGAGGCCAGACATAAGTCCCTTGAAAATTGGCCCTGAAAGCGTCTTTGAGTTCCTCCCAACTCCCAATTGAGTTTTCGGGGAGGCTTTTCAACCAGTGTCGAGCTGGTCCCTTCAACTTGAGGGGAAGGTATTTGATGGCGTGGAGGTCATCCCCACGAGAACATGTGAATATGCAGGATAAAATCCTCGATCTAGACCCCTGGGTCTGTCGTGCCGTCGTATGCCTCTATGTTCATAGGTTTAAAGCCTCGTGGGAATTCATGGTCCAGTACTTCTTCGGTGAAACACAGGGGGTGAGCAGCCCCTCTGTATCTGGGCGCGTTGTGGCATGTAGTCGGCTGTTGTTGTGTCCGGGGTTGATTCCGAACTGGTATCTGGCTTGTATGAGCGTTTGGGTGACCATAGTCCTGCGTTGGGGTGTGTCTTCTAGATCCATATATGGACCTGGCTGCACCGGCCTTCTTATCCGGATGCCCGCGTGGATCGTGCACAGTGTCTGTGGCCGCTCTGTTATGGTTGTGGGGCGGTATGTCTGGTTTCTTGGTCGAATTTTCTTTTGGTGGAACGGCCGCGTCATCGAATTCTGGCAGTAGCTTGCGCTTCGGATAGCTTTTCGTATGGCGGTCATCACCATATCTTTCTTCAGTGTCTAGCACCTTATTCCATCTACGACTTAGCTTTTCCTGTGCGGCCTTGAGCCGTTGCTTCTGCTTTTCTAGACTTCTTGCGGTGGCCATAAGCTTTCTGTGGAGGTTGTCTCGTTCCACTTGTTCGTCCGGGATGATGAATGCATCGTCGTCCGGACTGTCTTCCTGGTCTGGGGCGGCATCATGAGCTCGTCCCTGCGGATCATTGTGATCGGGTATTTGCTCCGAACTTGATTTGGCGTGACCTGGCTCGTCCTGCTCCATCGCTGGGTCCATGTGGTCATTATTGCTTTCGGAGTTTGCGGGTATATCAACCCTTCTTGCGCTCTTGTCGCTATTTTTGCCATTGCTGGACTTTGAGCGGCGTCTGCACTGCCTCTTTGGCTTTTGCCCGGGTGTTTTATCGTCCGGACTACCGTCCTTATTGGGCGTGTCTACCATGTATATATCGTGTGACAAGGTAGTAGTCCCGCGCTCCAAGGATTCTGGAGCCTCTCCTGCATCATCCTCCATACTGTCGATGTCTTTAGAGTCAAGCACGTCGGTTAATTCTTCGATCATGGCAATGAAGTGGGTGGTGGGTGGGTGCCGAATTCCTTCGTCACCTGCTTCCCACTCGGGGTGGACATAGTTCGGCCCGGAGTTTCCTGACAGAGAGAGAGATTTTAAAGAGTTCAGCATGTCGCCGAAGGGCGCGTGCTGAAAGATGTCCGCGGTGGTAAACTCCATTACCAGAGCCCAACATGGCTTGACTGGCTCAGGAGCATGCGGATCGGAACCAACGACCGGATACGAGTCATGGGGTCCGGGGATACAGGTCTCCGCAAAGATGCGGCCTGTGTTCGGCTCCACCACCGATGAGCGTGCGGCCTGCGGGGCGGTGTCCATCCCTCTGTCCTTGGGCAACGCAACCCGTTCCGGATTTAGATCCGGGGCTATTGCAGGGATGATGTTCTGAGCATTGTCCGACAGCAGGTCTAGGCCATGCTCGTCATGACTGTCCGGCGTTCCTGGCGCAGGTTCGAATCCATCGAAGATCAAGTCTCCGCGGGCATCTGCCGTGTAGTTCGGGTTTCCGAACCTGATCTGGTAGCCAAGGGTGACGCTATCGATCGCTCCAACTGGCCAAGCGAATTGGCCCGCAGCGCGAAGCTGCCGAACACAAAGGTCTGTTTGGGGAAAGAAGTCTCACCCTGGACCGTGTTGTTGACGATTGAAGATGCCATCAAGCCTTGAAGCGACGACACAGAGGAACTCCCAATGAAAGCACCAATGTCGGTGTCAAAACTGGCAGATCTCGGGTAGGGGGTCCCGATCTGTGCGTCTTAGGATGATGGTAATAGGAAGCAAGGGACACAATGTTTACCCAGATTCGGGCCCTCTCGATGGAGGTAAAACCCTACTTCTTGCTTGATTAATATTGAAGATATGTGGAATACAAGAGTAGATCTACCACGAGATCATAGAGGCTAAACCCTAAGAGCTAGCCTATGATGGTATGATTGTAATTCTGATCGGCCTTCTAAGGACCATGCTCTCCGGTTTATATAGACACCGGAGAGCTAGGGTTTACATGGAGTCGGTTACAAGGAAGGAAACATAATATCCGGATCGCCAAGCTTGTCTTCCATGCAAAGGAGAGTCCCATCTGGACACGGGCCTAAGTCTTGACTCTTGTATCTTGACGCTTCTGTAGTCCGGACGATGTATATAGTCCGGCTGTCCGGATACCCCCTTATCCAGGACTCCCTCAGGGAGGATGGTGGAGACTTGATGGGGTTATTGAACCATCACTTCAACCAGTGTGTAGCAGGGCACATGAAGTTGTTCATGTGGCGCCTACACTAGTTGAAGTGGAAGCTGATGATAGTGATCTTGAAACTTCGGATCAAGTCATTACCAAACCTCGTAGGTGGACAAGGACGTGTACTGCTTCAGAGTGGTACGGTAATCCTGTCTTGGAGGTCATGTTGCTAGACAACAATGAACCTACGAGCTATGGAGAAGCGATGGTGGGCCTGGATTCCGACAAATGGCTCAAGGCCATAAAATTGGAGAGACGATCCATGTATGAAAACAAAGTGTAGACTTTGGAAGAACTACTTGATGGTCGTAAGCCTGTTGGGTTCAGATGGATTTTAATAGGAAGACAAACATTGATGATAAGTGTCACCATTAAGAAAGCTCGACTTGTCACTAAGATGTTTTCCTACAAGTTCAAGGAGTTGACTACAATGAGACTTTCTCATTCATAGTGACGCTAAGAGTCTGTTGGAATTATATTAGCAGTTACTGCATTATTTATGAAATCTTGCAGATAGGATGTCAAAACATTCTTTCCTCGACGAGATGCTTGAGGAAAGGTTGTATGTGATAAAACCAGGAGGTTTTGTCAATCCTAAAAGATGCTAACAAGTATGCAAAGCTTCAGCAATCCTTCTAAGGACTGGAGTAAGCATCTTGGAATTGGAATAAACGCTTTGATGCGATGATCAAAGATTTTGGGTTTATACAAAGTTTATGAGAAACTTGTATTTCCAAAGAAGTGAGTGGGAGCACTATAGAATTTCTGATGAGTATATGTTGTTATCATATTGTTGATCAGAAATGATGTAGAATTTCTGGAAAGCATATAGGGTTGTTTGAAAAGTGTTTTTCAATGGAAAACCTGGATTAAGCTACTTGAACATTGAGCATCAAGATCTATAAGGATAGATAAAAATGCTTAATAGTACCTTCAAATGAATACATATCATGACAAGATTTTGAAGGAGTTCAAAATAGATCGGTGAAGAAGGGGTTCTTGGCTGTGTTATAAGGTGTGAGTATTGAGTAAGACTCGACACCTGACCACGACTGAAGAGAGAGAAAGGACGAAGGTCGTCACATATGCTTAAGACGTAGGCTCTACAGTATGTTGTGCTGTGTACCGCACCTGAAGTGTGCCTTGCAATGTGTCAGTCAAGGGATACAAGACAGATCCAGGAATGGATCACTAGACAGCGGTCAAAATTATCCCTAGTAACTAGTGGACTAAGAAATTTTCTCGATTATGGAGGTGGTAAAAGAGTTCATCGTAAAGGGTTACGTCAATGCAAACTTTGACACTAATCTGGATGACTCTGAGTAGTAAGCCGGATTCATATAGTAGAGAAGTTATTTGGAATAGTTCCAAATGGTGTGTGGTAGCTGCATCTACAAGATGACATAGAGATTTGTAAAGCACACACGGATCTGAAAGGTTCAGACCCGTTGACTAATAACCTCTCTGGTAAGCATAACATGATCAAACCCTAGAACTCATTGAGTGTTAATCACATGGCGATGTGAACTAGATTATTGACTCTAGTAAACTCTTTGGGTGTTAGTCACATGGCTATGTGAACTAGATTATTGACTCTAGTGCAAGTGGGAGACTGTTGGAAATATGCCCTAGAGGCAATAATAAAATGATTATTATTATATTTCCTTGTTCATGATAATTGTCTATTGTTCATGCTATAATTGTATTAACAGGAAACCGTAATACATGTGTGAATACATAGACCACAACATGTCCCTAGTAAGCCTCTAGTTGACTAGCTCGTTGATCAATAGATGGTTATGGTTTCCTTACCATGGACATTGGATGTCATTGATAACGAGATCACATCATTGGGAGAATGATGTGATGGACAAGACCCAATCCTAAGCATAGCACAAGATCGTGTAGTTTGTTTGCTAAAGCTTTTCTAATGTCAAGTGTCATTTCCTTAGACCATGAGATTGTGCAACTCCCGGATGCAGTAGGAATGCTTTGGGTGTATCAAACGTCACAATGTAACTGGGTGACTATAAACCTACACTACAGGTATCTCTGAAAGTGTCTGTTGGGTTGGCACGAATCAAGACTGGGATTTGTCACTCCGTATGAGGGAGAGGTATCTCTAGGACCACTAGGTAATGCATCATCATAATGATCTCAATGTGACTAAGGAGTTAGTCACGGGATCATGCGTTACGGAACGAGTAAAGAGATCGACTTGCCGGTAACAAGATTGAACGAGGTATTTGGATACCGACGATCAAATCTCGGGCAAGTAACATATCGGTGGACAAACGGAATTGTATACGAGATTGATTGAATCTCAAACATCATGGTTCATCCGATGAGATCATCGTGGAACATGTGGGAGCCAACATAAG
Organism: Triticum aestivum; assembly: GCF_018294505.1. Classification (NCBI taxonomy): domain Eukaryota; kingdom Viridiplantae; phylum Streptophyta; class Magnoliopsida; order Poales; family Poaceae; genus Triticum; species Triticum aestivum. The sequence continues at coordinate 152,925,181 of NC_057810.1, forward strand.
TATCCAGATCCCGCTATTGGTTATTGGCCAGAGAGATGTCTCGGTCATGTCTGCATGGTTCCCGAACCCGTAGGGTCTACACACTTAAGGTTCGGTGATGCTAGAGTTGTAATGGGACTAGTATGTGGTTACCAAAGGTTGTTCAGAGTTTCGGAAGAGATCCGAATCTGACGAGGAACTCTAGAATGGTCCAGAGGTGAAGATCGGTATATTGGATGAAGGGTATTAGAGTCCGGAATTGTTCCAGGGGTACCAGGTGATGAGTAGTGTGTCCGAAAGGAGTTTCGGAGCCCCAACAAGTGTTGGGGGCCTTATGGGCCAAGGGGACGGGGCACACCAGCCCATTAAGGGGTTGTGCGCCCCACCCACCCCATCTCATGTAACCTAGAGAGGTGGGGGCGCATCCCCTAGGGTAGCAGCCCCTCCCGGCTTGGGGGCAACTTTCCTAGGTGTGGGGGCGCCCAAACCCATTCAGGGTTTCCCCTGTGGCCGCCGCCCCTCCCCTAGGGAAACCCTAGGGCACCTCCACCTCCCCCCTTCCCCCTATATATAGTGAGGGAGAGAGAGGGCTGAACAAACCCCTTCCCATGGCACAGCCCCTCGCTCCTCCAACACCTCCTCCTCCTCCGTAGTGCTTGGCGAAGCCCTGCACGAGAACCACAAGCTCCACCACCACGCCGTCGTGCTGCCGGAGCTCTCCCTCAACTTATCCTCTCCACTTGCTGGATCAAGAAGGAGGAGATGTCCCCGGGCTGTACGTGTGTTGAACGTGGAGGCGCCATCCCTTCGGCGCTAGATCGGATCTTCCACGATTTGAATCGCCGCGAGTACGACTCCGTCAACCGCGTTCTTGTAACGCTTCCGCTTAGCGATCTTCAAGGGTATGAAGATGCACTCCCTTTCTCTCGTTGCTAGCATCTCCTAGATTGATCTTGGTGACACGTAGGAAATTTTTGAATTATTACTACGTTCCCCAACACACACACCCCTTGGGCGTGCCCCCTGCCTCGTGGCCCCCCATGGACCTCCACCGACCTCAACTCCAACTCTATTTATTCACGTTCGGGGAGAACAAAATCAGAGAGAAGGATTCATCGTGTTTTACTCGGGAGGGCTCATTTGGGCCAAGCCATGTTCTTCCTCGGGAGGGCTGATTTGGAGTCCGTTCGGGGCTCCGGAGAGGGGAATCCATCGCCATCATCATCATCAACCATCCTCCATCACCAATTTCATGATGCTAACCACCGTGCATGAGTAATCCCATCGTAGGCTTGTTGGATGGTGCAACCTCTTGAGCATACGTTGGTTTTCCCTTGAAGAGGAAAGGGTGATGCAGCAAAGTAGCGTAAGTATTTCCCTCAGTTTTTGAGAAACAAGGTATCAATCCAGTAGGAGACAACACACAAGTCACCTAGTACATGCACAAACAATCAAGAACCTTGCAACCAATGTGATAAAGGGGTTGTCAATCCCTTCACGGTCATTCGCAAAAGTGAGATCTAATAAAGATAGTAAAGTAAATATTTTTGGTATTTTTGTTGTATAGATTGGAAAGTAAAGATTGCAAAACAGTAAACGAGATGTGATGTAAATAAAAGAGATGTAATGTGATAGAAAAGAGACCCGGGGGCCATAGGTTTCACTAGTGGCTTCTCTCAAGATAGCATGTATTACGGTGGGTGAACAAATTACTGCCGAGCAATTGATAGCAAAGTGTATAATTATGAAGACATCTAAGGCAATGATCATGAACATAGGCATCACGTCTGTGCCAAGTAGTCCAAAACGATTCTGCATCTACTACTATTACTCCACACATCGACCGCTATCCAGCATGCATCTAGAGTATTAAGTTCATAAGAATGGAGTAACACATTAAGCAAGATGACATGATGTAGAGGGATAAACTCAAGCAATATGATATAAAACCCCATCTATTTATCCTCGATGGCAACAATACAATACGTGCCTTGCTTCCCCTACTGTCACTGGGAAAGGACACCGCAAGATTGAACCCAAAGCTAAGCACTTCTCCCATTGCAAGAAAGATCAATCTAGTAGGCCAAACTAAACCGATAATTCGAAGAGACTTGCAAAGATATCAAATCATGCATATAAGAATTCAGAGAAGAACCAAATAATATTCATAGATAATCAAGTTCATAAATACATAATTCATTGGATCTCGGCAAACACACCGCAAAAGAGTATTACATCGAATAGATCTCCAAGAACATTGAGGAGAACTTTGTATTGAGAACCAAAGAGAGAGAAGAAGCCATCTAGCTAATAACTATGGACCCGAAGGTCTGTGGTAAACTACCCACGCTTCATCGGAGAGGCAATGCTGTTGATGTAGAAGCCCTCCGTGATGGATTCCCCCTCCGACAAATCACCGGAAAAGGCCCCAAGATGGGATCTCACGGGTACAGAAGGTTGCGGTGGTGGAAAAGTGGTTTCGTGGCTCCCACTGATGTTTCTAGGGTATAAGAGTATATATAGGCAAAAGAAGTACGTCGGTGGATCTACGAGGGGCCCACGAGGGTGGGGCCGCACCTACCCCCCTGGGCGCACCCTGCTGCCTTGTGGCCTCCTCGTAGAGTCCCAGACTTCAACTCTAAGTCTTCTGGACTGCTTTTGGTCCAAGAAAGATCCTCGCGAAGGTTTCGTTCCGTTTGGACTCCGTTTGATATTCCTTTTATGTAAAACACTAAAATAGGCAAAAAAAAAAGAAATGGGCACTAGGCCTCCGGTTAATAGTTTAGTCCCAAAAATAATATAAAAGAGCATATTAAAGCCCATTAAATATCCAAAACAGATAAAATAATAGCATGGAACAATAAAAAATTATAGATACGTTGGAGACGTATCAAGCATCCCCAAGCTTAATTCCTACTCGTCCTCGAGTAGGTAAATGATAAAAACAAAATTTTTGATGTGGAATGCTACCTAACATATTTCTCAATGTAATTTTCTTTATTGTGGCATCAATATTCAGATCCTAAAGATTCAAGACAAAAGTTTAATATTGACATAAAAACAATAATACTTCAAGCATACTAACACAGCAATCATGTCTTCTCAAAATAACATGGCCAAAGAAAGTTATCCCTACAAAATCATATAGTCTGGCTATGCTCTATCTTCATCACACAAAGTATTTAATCATGCACAACCCTGGTTTCAGCCAAGCAATTGTTTCATACTTTTGTATTTTCAAACTTTTTCAATCTTCACACAATACATGAGTGTGAGCCATGGACATAACACTATAGGTGGAATAGAATGGTGGTTGTGGAGAAGACAGAAAGGAGAAGATAGTCTCACATAAACTATGCATATCAACGGGCTATGGAGATTCCCATCAATAGATATCAACGTGAGTGAGTAGGGATTGCCATGCAATGGATGCACTAGAGCTATAAGTTTATGAAAGCTTAACAAAATAAACTAAATGGATGTGCATCCAACTTGCTTGCTGACGAAGACCTAGGGCACTTTTGAGGAAGCCCATCATTGGAATATACAAGTGAGGTTCTATAATGAAAAATTCCCACTAGTATATGAAAGTGACAACATAGGAGACTCTCTATCATGAAGATCATGGTGCTATTTTGAAGCACAAGTGTGGTAAAATAATAGTAGCATTGTCACTTCTCTCTTTTTCTCTCATTTTTTTATTTGGGCCTTTTTATGGCGTCTTTTTTTTAGTCCGGAGTCTCATCCCGACTTGTGGGGGAATCATAGTCTCCATCATCCTTTCCTCACATGGGATAATGCTCTAATAATGAAGATCATCACACCTTCATTTACTTACAACTCAAGAATTACAACTCAATACTTAGAACAAAATATGACTCTATGTGAATGCCTTCGGTGGTGTACCGGGATGTGCAATGATTCAAGAGTGACATGTATGAAAAATTATGAATGGTGGCTTTGCCACAAATACGATGTCAACTACATGATCATGCTAGCAATATGACAATGATTGAGCGTGTCATAATAAATGGAACGGTGGAAAGTTGCATGGCAGTATATCTCGGAATGGCTATGGAAATGCCATAATAGGTAGGTATCGTGGCTGTTTTGAGGAAGGTATATGGTGGGTGTATGGTACAGACGAGAGTTGCGCGGTACTAGAGAGGCTAGCAATGATGGAAGGGTGAGAGTGCGTATAATACATGGACTCAACATTAGTCATAAAGAACTCACATACTTATTGCAAAAACCTACAAGTAATCAAAACAAAGTACTACACGCATGCTCCTAGGGGAAGGGTTGGTAGGAGTTAACCATCACGCGATCCCGACCTCCACACATAAGGAAGGCAATCAATAAATGAATCATGCTCCAACTTCATCATATAACGGTTCACCATACGTGCATGCTATGGGAATCACAAACTTTAACACAAGTATTCTTCAAATTCACAACTACTCTACTAGCACGTCTCTAACATCACCATCCTCATATCTCAAAACAATCATAAATAATCGAACTTCTCATAGTATTCAACACACTTTATATGAAAGTTTTTATTATACCCATCTTGGATGCCCATCATATTAGGACTAATTTTATAACCAAAGAAAATTACCATGCTGTTCTAAAAGACACTCAAAATAATATAAGTGAAGCATGAGAGATCAATTATTTCTATAAAATAAAACCACCACCATGCTCTAAAGAGATATAAGTGAAGCACTAGAGCAAAATTATCTAGCTCAAAAAATATAAGCGAAGCACATAGAGTATTCTAATAAATTCTGATTCATGCGTGTCTCTCCAAAAAGGTGTGTACAGAAAGGATGACTGTGGTAAACTAAAAAGCAAAGACTCAAATTATACAAGACGCTCCAAGCAAAACACATATCATGTGGTGAATAAAAATATAGTCTCAAGTAAAGTTACCGATAGATGAAGACGAAAGAGGGGATGCCTTCTGGGGCATCCGCAAGCTTAGGCTCTTGCCACTCCTTATTCCAAAATCCATCAAATCTTTACCCAAAAACTTGAAAACTTCACAACACAAAACTTCAACAGAAAATCTCATGAGCTCCGTTAGTATAAGAAAATAAACCACCACTTTAGGGTACTGCAATGAATATTTATTTATATTGGTGCTAAACCTACTATATTCCAACTTCTGTATGGTTCATACCCCCCAATACTACCCATAGATTCATCAAAATAAGTAAACAACACACGAAAAACAGAATCTGTCAAAAACAGAACAGTCTGTAGCAATCTGTAACTTCTGAATACTTCTGTAAATCTAAAAATTCTGAAATAAATTGGTGTATGTGAGGAATTTGTCTATTAATCATCTGCAAAAATAATCAACCTCAAATAACTCAAAATTACAGCTAATCTCGTGAGCGCAAAAGTTTCTGTTTTTTACAGCAAGATCTCAAAGACTTCACCCAAGTCTTCCCAAAGGTTCTACTTGGCACAAACACTAATTAAAACATAAAACCACATCTAACCAGAAGCTACATGAATTATTTATTACTAAACAGGAGCAAATAGTAAAGAACAAACATAAAATTGGGTTGCCTCCTAACAAGTGCTATCATTCAACGCCCCTAGCTAGGCATAAAAACAAGAATAGATCTAGGTATTGCCATAATAATGATAAGGCAAATCGCAAAAACTCATCTCATACTCCCTATGTTCAGCAGCAAGTTTTCTTTGTGGCAAGCAAAAGTAATCAAAAGGGCTAAATTTAATGGGACAAAAGTCCCTGAGGGAGTTCCGGACTAGGGGGTGTCCGGATAGCCGAACTATCATCATCGGCCGGACTCCAAGACTATGAAGATACAAGATTGAAGACTTCGTCCCGTGTCCGGATGGGACTTTCCTTGGCGTGGAAGGCAAGCTTGGCGATACGGATATGTAGATCTCCTACCATTGTAACCGACTCTGTGTAACCCTAGCCCTCTCCGGTGTCTATATAATCCGGATGGCTTTAGTCCATAGGATGAACAACAATCATACCATAGGCTAGCTTCTAGGGTTTAGCCTCCTTGATCTCGTGGTAGATCTACTCTTGTAACCCACATCATCAATATTAATCAAGCAGGACGTAGGGTTTTACCTCCATCAAGAGGGCCCGAACCTGGGTAAAAACATCGTGTCCCTCGTCTCCTGTTACCATCCGCCTAGACGCACAGTTCGGGACCCCCTACCCGAGATCCGCCGGTTTTGACACCGACATTGGTGCTTTCATTGAGAGTTCCTCTGTGTCGTCACCGATAGGCTCGATGGCTTCTTCGATCATCAACAACGATGCAGTCCAGGGTGAGACCTTCCTCCCCGGACAGATCTTCGTATTCGGCGGCTTCGCACTGCGGGCCAATTCGCTTGGCCAGCTGGAGCAGATCGAAGGCTACGCCCCTGGCCGTCAGGTCAGATTTGGAAGTTTGAACTTCACGGCTGACATCCGCGGGGACTTGATCCTCGACGGATTCGAGCCACAGCCGAGCGTGCCGTACTGTCACGATGGGCATGATTTAGCTCTGCAGCCGGACAGTACCCTGGAGGCCGCACTCGAACCCGCTCCGATCTTCGACTCGGAGCCGGCTGCGCAGACCAAGGATGGATGGCTAGACACCACCTCGGGGGCTGCAACCTCTACGGCGATAGAGCCGAACACCGATCTTGTCCCCCATGAAGCTCGTGACTCCGAGGTGCCGGACTCCTTGCCGGACTCCGGACCTCCCGCGCCCCCTCCAGTCGAATCCGATTGGGCGCCGATCATGGAGTTCACCGCGGCGGACATCTTTCAACACTCACCTTTTGGCGACATCTTGAGTTCGCTAAAGTACCTCTCGTTATCAGGAGAGGCCTGGCCGGACTGCGGCCAGGACGGTTGGGATGCGGACGACGAAGAAATTCAGAGCCCACCCACCACCCACTTGGTAGCCACTGTCGACGATCTAACCGACATGCTAGATTACGACTCTGAGGACATCGACGGTATGGACGACGATGCCGGAGACGACCAAGAACCAGCGCCCACCGGGCACTGGAAAGCCACCTCTTCATACGACATATACATGGTGGATATCCCAAAGGATGGGAACGGCGAAGGAATAGCGGAGGATGACCCCTCCAAGAAACAGCCCAAGCGCCGGCGTCAGCGGCGCCGCTCTAAATCCCGCCATAGCAAGAATGAGGATTCCGGCACCGGAGACAATAATACACCGGATAGCGCCGAAGACAACCCACTCCAGCAAGATCCAGCACAGGAGGAGGGGGACGCCAGCCCTCATGAGAGAGCGGCCGAAGAAGAGGTAGAGGACTATATGCCTCCCTCCGGAGACGAGGCAAGCCTCGACGACGACGAATTCGTCGTACCTGAGGATCCCGTCGAACAGGAGCGTTTCAAACGCAGGCTTATGGCCACGGCAAACAGCCTCAAGAAAAAGCAGCAGCAGCTTAGAGCTGATCAAGATCTGCTAGCCGACAGATGGACCGAAGTCCTCGCGGCCGAAGAGCATGAACTCGAACGCCCCTCCAAAAGCTACCCCAAACGTAAGCTGCTCCCCCGATTAGAGGTGGAGGCATATGATCCCGCTTCACCAGGAGACAATACGGCTGATCGACCACCCCGTGGTCGCGACAGAGAGGCCTCAAGGCCCTTCACTAGACCCGTACCCCGGCATCGCTCGAAAAGCACAAGGCCACAGGGGAACACTCCGGACCTGCGCGACATATTGGAGGATAAGGCAAGACAATCAAGATCGATCTATGGATCACGTGGGCGCCCCACGATACGTGACGATCACCGTCACCCCGGACACAGTAAGTCCGGCCGGGCCGAACACAACAGACAAAGCTCTTTTGAGCTCCGTCGCGATATTGCCCAGTACAGAGGCGCCGCACACCCACTGTGCTTCACAGATGAGGTAATGGATCATCAAATCCCAGAAGGGTTTAAACCCGTCAATATTGAATCCTATGATGGCACAACAGACCCCGCGGTCTGGATCGAGGACTATCTCCTCCACATCCACATGGCCCGCGGAGACGATCTCCACGCCATCAAATATCTCCCACTCAAACTTAAAGGACCAGCCCGGCACTGGCTTAACAGCTTGCCAGCAGAGTCAATCGGGAGTTGGGAGGACCTGGAAGCCGCATTCCTCGATAACTTCCAAGGCACGTACGTGCGACCACCAGATGCAGATGACCTAAGCCACATAATTCAGCAGCCAGACGAATCGGCCAGACAATTCTGGACACGGTTCTTAACCAAGAAAAACCAAATCGTCGACTGTCCGGATGCCGAGGCCCTCGCGGCCTTCAAGCATAACATCCGCGACGAGTGGCTTGCCCGGCACCTGGGACAGGAAAAGCCGAAATCCATGGCAGCCCTTACATCACTCATGACCCGCTTCTGTGCGGGTGAGGACAGCTGGCTAGCACGCAGCAACAACCTCAACAAAAATTCTGGCAGTCCGGATATCAAGGACCGTAGTGGCAGGTCGCGTCGCTACAAAAACAAACGCCGCATTAACGGCGATAATAGTGAGGATACGGCAGTCAATGCCGGATTCAGAGGCTCTAAACCCGGTCAACGGAAAAAGCCATTCAAAAGAACAACTCAGGGTCCGTCCAATTTGGACCGAATTCTCGACCGCTTGTGCCAGATACATGGCACCCCTGAAAAGCCAGCTAACCACACCAATAGGGACTGTTGGGTGTTCAAGCAGGCAGGCAAGTTAATTGCCGAAAACAGCGACAAGGGGCTACATAGCGACGACGAGGAAGAGACCCGACCGCCGAACAATAGAGGACAGAAGGGTTTCCCCCCACAGGTGCGGACGGTGAACATGATATATGCCACGCACATACCCAAAAGGGAGCGGAAGCGTGCACTCAGGGATGTATACGCGATGGAGCCAGTTGCCCCGAAGTTCAATCCATGGTCCTCTTGCCCGATCACCTTTGACCGAAGGGACCACCCCACCAGCATTCGCCATGGTGGGTTCGCCGCATTGGTTCTAGACCCAATCGTCGATGGATTTCATCTCACCAGAGTCCTGATGGACGGCGGTAGCAGCCTAAACCTGCTTTATCAGGACACGGTGCGCAAAATGGGCATAGACCCCTCAAGGATTAAACCTACCAAGACGACCTTTAAAGGCGTCATACCAGGTGTAGAAGCCAATTGTACAGGCTCAGTTACACTGGAAGTGGTCTTCGGATCCCCGGATAACTTCCGAAGCGAGGAGTTAATCTTCGACATAGTCCCGTTCCGCAGCGGCTATCATGCCTTGCTCGGACGTACCGCGTTCGCAAAGTTCAACGCGGTGCCGCACTACGCATACCTCAAGCTCAAGATGCCAGGCCCTAGAGGAGTCATCACGGTCAACGGAAACACTGAACGCTCCCTCCGAACGGAGGAACATACAGCGGCTCTCGCGGCAGAAGTACAAAGCAGCCTTTTAAGGCAATTCTCGAGTCCGGCTGCTAAGCGGCCGGACACAGCTAAGCGTGCCCGGTGTAACCTACAACACGACCACCTGGCGCGTTCCGAGCACGCGTAGCAGTGCGGCCCCAACCCCAGCCCCTGTAAAACATTAAGACAGACCCTTCGCGTACTCCATTACGCTCTGAAGATACCATGGGCATGGGGCAAGGGGCTCGACCACGATAAGCCCAGACTGCGGCTCAACCGCACCAGGGGCTCTTAAGTGTGTCGTTTCTTTTTTTCCTTTTATTTTTTACCCACAGGACTCCGTTCGTCAGAGGCCCTGTCCGGCAGCAGACATGCCGAACCCACGATACAACAGCCAGGGAAGGAGAAAGGCTACAACGAAAATCCAGGTGGTCTCCATTATGAGCATTAAATCTGTTTTATGCATTATTCCGTAGCCTACCCCTGGAGGGGGACATGTTAAACAGTCCCATCCCTTGCTTACCGCACCACTTGTATCGTCCTGCACTTACAGCAGTTTTTATTTGAATAAAGCAATGCAGCACATTTTTGCTTCTAATTGCATTTCTTTCTTACACATATGTTCATCTATGACATGTTGCATCCGTACGTTTTGGTACGGCTAAATACACCAGGGGCTTATGTTTCCCGCGTTATGGTGTGATAAGTCCGAACACTTTCACAAGTGCGGCACCCCGAACTTATAGCATTATATGCATCGGCTCCGAATCATGTTCTTGGGTCAATAGTTGGGTTTGCCCGGCTCCCATGTTTTGGTACCTTACGTTCCGTTTTATCGGCTAAGGTAGCACTGGGAGAACCACTGCGATTGCGCCCCAGTTGAGCTGGGTTAACGCCTCAGTGGAGAAAGCTAAAACTGACCGTCATGATGAGGCGAGAGCTGGTCGCTGTTCGAGAGGTTCTTTGCGAGTCCCTAAAGACTTATGCCGCTTCGAGCGAGGAGCCGGATTCTGTCCGGTCAAGGCGTGGATAGCGCCCCAAATTCGGCCTTCCGAAAACTAGGGGCTTCGCCGAAATTTAAAATTATAGAATTCTATGGCTAAGTGAGAGTGTTCAAGCATTATAAGTCCGGTTGCCTTGTTCGTTGTGTTGAGCGCCTCCCTAGATGGACCCAAAAATGGGAACAAGAGCGCTCGAGTTTATCCCGAACACCCCAGCACTCGTGGCATGGGGGCTGAAGCCGACGACTTGCCATCTCTCAGATTTGATAAACAGCCGCACAGAAGGTAATATTTTAAATTAACAAGCGTTGCTTAGCGCATATGAACCAAGTTTTCAGCGCACAGGATAACAAAATGCGAGTCTACTCAAATATTACATCTTTGGAGCACTCACCCGCAATAGTGCGGGCGCCCTTCAGCACACTCCTATAATACATCTCGGGCGTGCGATGCTCCTTGCCCTCTGGTGGGGGGTCCGTCACAAGCTTCTGGGCATCCATCTTGCCCCAGTGCACCTTTGCGCGGGCAAGGGCCCGACGCGCACCCTCGATACAGGCGGAGTGCTTGATAACTTCAACCCACGGGCACGCGTCCACCAGCCGCCGCACCAGGCCGAAGTAGCTCCCAGGCATAGCCTCCTTAGGCCACAGCCGAACTATGAGGCCCTTCATGGCCTGTTCGGCCGCCTTGTGGAGCTCGACCAGCTGCTTCAGCTGGTCGCTAAGGGGCACCGGATGTCCGGCCTCAGCATACTGAGACCAGAAGACCTTCTCCGTTGAGCTCCCCTCCTCGGCCCGGTAGAATGCGGCAGCATCGGACACGCTGCGGGGAAGATCTGCGAACGCCCCTGGAGAGCTCCGAATTCGGGTAAGCAACAGGTAATTAACACTCACATGCTTACTTTGCATGAAAAATGCCTTACCCGCTGCTATTTTCTTCACCGCCTCTATCTCCTGGAGGGCCTTGTAGGCTTCGGCCTTAGCGGCTTTGGCACTCTCAAGAGCCGTTGCAAGCTCAGACTCTCGAGTCTTCGAGTCACGCTCCAGGCTCTCGTGTTTCTTCACGAGATCCTGGAGCTCTTGCTGTACCTCCGCCACCCGCGCCTCCTGTTTCTCTCGCTCGGTGCGCTCCGCAGCCGCATTGCGTTCGGCCGCGGCCACCGCCTCCTTCAGGGTCGCCACCTCGTTAGTGGCCCCTGCAATACCCCAGTTATCCTTGTCATTTTTCTTGCAACCAAATCCTTTTCTGTAAGGTACAATTTTCATAAGGTATTACTCACCTTCTTTTTCCTCGAGCTGCTTCTTGGCATGGCCGAGCTCGTTCTCGGACCGCTCGAGGTTTTCCTTCAAAGTTTCGACCTCCGCAGTCAGTGCGGCAGAGGTCAGCAGCACAGCCTGCAATCCCATATTGACATATTTTCATGACTCCTGCGTTTATCTTTCTAAAGATCCTCAGTCCGGCTTTTCTTTCCGAACACCGAACCGAGCATCAGGGGCTACTGTCTATGTGATACCATTTTACATATATTGAAATTCTTACCTCAAAGCCTGTTAGAAGGCTGCTGCAGGCTTCGGTCAGCCCGCTCTTGGCGAGCTGAACCTTCTGAATCACCGCACTCATAACAGTGCGGTGTTCCTCTTCGATGGAGGCGCCGTTGAGCGCCTCCAGCAAATTATCCGGCACCTCCGGTTGGACGGAGGCAGCCGGCGTCGCGGTCTTGCCCTTCTTCCGAAGGGGTCGCCCGCCGGACTCCGGAGCCACTATGGGTTCCGGGGCTGAGTCCGGTGCAAAGTCCGGGAGGTTGTCCTGCGACACCTCCGGGGCCCTCTCCTCCTGGTGGGTCCCTTCCTGGGATCCCACCTCGGCATCGTCCGCATCACGGGGGGTGGAGGCAGTCGGAAGAGAATCCATATCCGACGCCCTTAAGGACCCGCTCGACGAAGTGGGGAGATCATCCTTAGGCGGACTGCAGGGTTGTATGCGGCATTAGAAAGACATAATGTGACGGAAAACGAAAACCTTGAAGTTATTCGGGAGTTCGGATACTTACGATCTCGCCAGGGGCTTGGCCCTTGGAGGCCAGTCCTCGTCGTCATCACTGGCGTTGGCGGAACAGTCCGGGGGAAGAGTTTTTCCCCTCTTGGACCCTTCGGCCTCCCTTGTTGGGGAGGCCTTCCTTTTCTTCCCTCCCCCCGCTGGGGGAGAGGCTTTCTTCTTCTCCTCCTCGCCTTGGTGGGAGGAGTCGGCCTCGGATTCATCGTCCGATAGCACCTGAAAACGGGAACTCTTCCGAGTCCCCGTGGCCTTCTTCTTGGCCTTCTTCTCCGGCACCACGTGGGGTGCCGGAGCCAGCAGCCCCGTTAGGCGGGCGTCAGCTGGGTCCTCTGGCAATGGGGCCGGACAGATAGCCTGTGCGGCCTTCTTCAGCCAGCCCTGTCAAAGGAAAGGGAGTTTAGATCCCGCATAGAGTCAAACTATGAATAACAAGCGTCCCGTAAAGGACAATATCACTTACCTCGTCAGCTGGACGCTGCGAGCTGAATCCGCGATCTTCGGTAGCGGATGCGGGAGCCTCGGCGCCCTTGAACAGCACCTTCCAGACCTCTTCGTACGTAGTGTCGAAGAGCCCATTCAAAGTCTGGTGCTGCGCCGGATCGAACTCCCACATATTGAAGCCCCGTCGTTGGCACGGGAGAATCTGGCGGATGAGCATGACCTGGACTACGTTGACAAGCTTGAGCTTCTTGTCCACCAGCTTTTGGACGCAGGCTTGGAGTCCGGTCAGCTCCTCCGAATCGCCCCAAATCCGGCCGCTCTCTTTCCAGGAGGTGAGCCGTGTGGGGATGCCGGATCTGAATTCGGGGGCCGCTGCCCATTCGGGATCACGCGGCTCGGTGATGTAGAACCACCCCGATTGCCACCCCTTGATGGTTTCCACAAAGGTGCCCTCCAGCCACGTAACGTGGGACATCCTGCCCACCATGGCGCCTCCGCACTCCGCTTGGCTGCCCTTCACAACCTTCGGCTTGACACTGAAGGTCTTGAGCCACAAGCCGAAGTGGGGCTGGATGCAGAGGAAGGCCTCGCACACGACGATAAACGCCGAGATGTTGAGAATAAAATTCGGGGCCAGATCATGGAAATCTAGGCCGTAGTAGAACATGAGCCCCCGGACAAAGGGATGAAGTGGGAAGCCTAGTCCGCGGAGGAAATGGGGAAGGAATACTACCCTCTCATGGGGCCTAGGGGTGGGGATGAGCTCTCCCTCTTCGGGGAGCCGATGCGCGATGTCGCTGGACAAGTATCCGGCGCTGCGCAGCTTCTGGATATGCCCCTCCGTGACGGAGGAGGCCATCCACTTGCCTCCCGCTCCGGACATATTTGGTGAAGGTTGAGGTGAGATGTGCGGGCTTGGGCGCTAGAGCTCGAGTTCGCAGAGATGGATAAGCCAAGGAGGAAGAAGGCGCAGGTAAAAGGGTTGGATCTTTATCCCCTTATATGGGCGGACAGAAACACGCGTCCCCACCGGCCTGGTAAAACTCGCTTATCCCCCAAGCGTCGCGATTGATGGCGCGGTTGGGTTACCCACGTCCGTATTGATGGGAATCCCGGAATAAGGGGAACACGATCTCTGCTTCGACAGGACGTGCCAAGGAAACCGCTCGCTAACGCGCTGAAGTGGTACAATAAAAACATTTGAAAAAGGCTTGGTTGTGGTGTGACGTCACGCCACGAAATACGTCAGCAGATTGAACTTGTGTAATATTATTCTCTCTACGGTGGTATGTGGAATTTATTTTGCAGAGCCGGACACTATCCTGGTGTTCACAATCTTCTATAAATTATTCGGAGGAGGAACCCGCCTTGCAATGCCGAAGACAATATGCGCGCCGGACTCGTCGTCATTGAAGCCTGGTTCAGGGGCTACTGAGGGAGTTCCGGACTAGGGGGTGTCCGGATAGCCGAACTATCATCATCGGCCGGACTCCAAGACTATGAAGATACAAGATTGAAGACTTCGTCCCGTGTCCGGATGGGACTTTCCTTGGCGTGGAAGGCAAGCTTGGCGATACGGATATGTAGATCTCCTACCATTGTAACCGACTCTGTGTAACCCTAGCCCTCTCCGGTGTCTATATAAACCGGATGGCTTTAGTCCATAGGACGAACAACAATCATACCATAGGCTAGCTTCTAGGGTTTAGCCTCCTTGATCTCATGGTAGATCTACCCTTGTAACCCACATCATCAATATTAATCAAGCAGGACGTAGGGTTTTACCTCCATCAAGAGGGCCCGAACCCGGGTAAAAACATCGTGTCCCTCGTCTCCTGTTACCATCCGCCTAGACGCACAGTTCGGGACCCCCTACCCGAGATCCGCCGGTTTTGACACCGACAGTCCCCAAGATCAAGCTCGGGAGGAATTGGTTCCTCCCTTGGCCCCTCATATTGCACACCAATTCATCATTATAAGCATTCTTTTGGCAAAAAGTCATGGGCCTTTGTTCAAGAGGAAAACCTAACCCATTGTTCTGGATAGCAAAATTGTCATTAAGTTCAGAAATCCTATCAACTAGAACATCGGTAGGAACCTTTTTTCTAAGGTTTTCATTATAAGCAACATGATCTAAAGATCGTAAATGCATTATGTCTTCTTGATTAAAAAGAATTGCTTCTATGGGAGGACGGCCAGCATCCACCCTATAATGCGCAAAAATTTCATTGGCCTCTTTCATTGTAAATCTGAGCTCATGTGCTAGAAAGATGGTAGTCGCTCTCTTAACAGAAGAATGATCATTTTTGGAAAATTCTAGAAAAATCCTTTGATGCATGTGGATAAATTGTCTTTCAAGTTCAACTACGAGCAAAGATATAGCATCCACAAGACTACTAGTTCTATGAAGAATAGACCCACCCATAGTGGGCAAAGCACCAACACAAGTAAAGAAATCTTGAATAACTCCTTTCCCAATAATATTACCACTACCAATCCGGAACTTTTTAGTGTGAAAAGTAGTAGGTTCTTCATGAGGATTATCAAAAGCATCAAAGTTTCCCCCATCGTTACTATTATATTTTTCAATGATAACCTCCCCAGTTTCAGACATGATGGCAACAAACCGCAATAACAAACAAGCACACACGAAGCAAGCAAAAAGAGACAAACCGAAAAGGGGCGAAGAAAAGGCAAAGGTTTTCGAAAATCGTTTTAGAAGTGGGGGAGAGGAAAACGAGAGGCGAATGGCAAATAATGTAATGCGAGGGAGAAGAGCTTATGATGGGTACCTGGTATGTCTTGACTTGGTGTAGATCTCCCCGGCAACGGCGTCAGAAATCCTTCTTGCTACCTCTTGAGCATGTGTTGGTTTTCCCTTGAAGAGGAAAGGGTGATGCAGCAAAGTAGCATAAGTATTTCCCTTAGTTTTTGAGAACCAAGGTATCAATCCAGTAGGAGACGACACACAAGTCACCTAGTACCTGCACAAACAATCAAGAACCTTGCAACCAACGCGATAAGGGGGTTGTCAATCCCTTCAAGGTCATTCGCAAAAGTGAGATCTAATAAAGATAGTAAAGTAAATATTTTTGGTATTTTTGTTGTATAGATTGGAAAGTAAAGATTGCAAAATACTAAATGAGATGCGATGTAAATAAAAGAGATGTAATATGATAGAAAAGAGACCCGAGGGCCATAGGTTTCACTGGTGGCTTCTCTCAAGATAGCATGTACTACGATGGGTGAACAAATTACTGCCGAACAATTGATAGAAAAGTGCATAATTATGAAGACATCTAAGGCAATGATCATGAACATAGGCATCACGTCTGTGTCAAGTAGACTGAAACGATTCTGCATCTACTACTATTACTCCACACATCGACCACTATCCAGCATGCATCTAGAGTATTAAGTTCATAAGAACAGAGTAATGCATTAAGCAAGATGACATGATGTAGAGGGATAAACTCAAGCAATATGATATAAACCCCATCTTTTTATCCTTGATGGCAACAATACAATACGTGCCTTGCTACCCCTACTGTCACTGGGAAAGGACACCGCAAGATTGAACCCAAAGCTAAGCACTTCTCCCATTGCAAGAAAGATCAATCTAGTAGGCCAAACTAACTCGGTAATTCGAAGAGACTTGCAAAGATATCAAATCATGCATATAATAATTTAGAGAAGAACCAAATAATATTCATAGATAATCAAGTTCATAAATCCATAATTCATTGGATCTCGGCAAACACACCGCAAAAGAGTATTACATCGAATAGATCTCCAAGAACATTGAGGAGAACTTTGTATTGAGAATCAAAGAGAGAGAAGAAGCCATCTAGCTAATAACTATGGACCCATAGGTCCATGGTAAACTACTCACGCTTCATTGGAGAGGCAATGGAGTTGATGTAGAAGCCCTCCGTGATCAATTCCCCCTCCGGCAGATTGTCGGAAAAGGCCCCAAGATGGGATCTCACGGGTACAGAAGGTTGCGGTGGTGGAAAGGTGGTTTCGTGGCTCCCTTGATGTTTCTAGGGTATAAGAGTATATTTAGGCGAAAGAAGTACATCAGTGGATCTACGAGGGTCCTAGGAGGGTGGGGGCGCGCCTACCCCCCCTGGGCGCGCCCTCCTGCCTTGTGGCCTCCTCATAGAGTCCCAGACTTCAACTCCAAGTCTTCTGGATTGCTTTTGGTCCAAGAAAGATCCTCGCGAAGGTTTCATTCCGTTTGGACTCTGTTTGATATTCCTTTTCTGTAAAACACTAAAATAGGCAAAAAAAAAAACAGAAACTGTCACTCGGCCTCCGGTTAATAGGTTAGTCCCAAAAATAATATAAAAGAGCATATTAAAGCCCATTAAACATCCAAAACAGATAATATAATAGCATGGAACAATCAAAAATTATAGATACGTTGGAGAAGTATCAGACGGTGATGGGTTGGATGAGATTTACCATGTAATCGAGTTAGTTTTCTTAGGGTTTGATCCCTTGTATCCATTATGTTCTAAGATTGATGTTGCTATGACTTTGCCATGCTTAATGCTTGTCACTAGGGCCCGAGTGCCATGATTTCAGATCTGAACCTACTATGTTTTCATGAATATATGTGAGTTCTTGATCCTATCTTGGAAGTTATAGTCACCTACTACGTGTTATGATCCGGCAAACCCTGGAGTGACAATAGTCAAGACACTTCCTGATGATGACCGTAGTTTGAAGAGTTTGTGTATTCACTAAGTGCTAATGCTTTGGTCCAGTATTCTATTAAAAGGATGCTTTAATATCCCTTACTTTCCATTAGGACCCCGCTGCCACGGGAGGGTAGGACAAAATATGTCATGCAAGTTCTTTTCCATAACAACGTATGACTATATTTGGAATACATGCCTACATTACATTGATGAAGTAGAGCTAGTTCTGTGTCACCCTATGTTATAACCGTTGCATGATGAATTACATCCGTCATAATTATCCATCATTGATCCATTGCCGACGAGCTTTTCACATATTGATCTTTGCTAAGTTACTTCTCTGTTGCCACTGTTATGATTGCTATAAAACTGCTACTGTTACTTTTGCCACCGTTACCGTTACTTCCATACTACTTTGCTACTAAATACTTTGCTGCAGATATTAAGTCTTTCAGGTGTGGTTGAATTGACAACTCAGCTGCTAATACTTGAGGATATTCTTTGGCTCCCCTTGTGTCGAATCAATAAATTTGGGTTGAATACTCTACCCTAAAAAACTGTTGTGATCCCCTATACTTGTGGGTTATCAATGCTCCATGGCATTCAAAACGTTTTTTAAGTCCCGGTTCTTAGCCGTAAAGCATGGTGTACTAAACTATCAAGTAGTCATCATTGAGCTAGCCAAACATTCATAACGTTTGCATCTGCTCCTGCAATAGGTCTGTCACCCAGTGGTGCATCAAGGACATAATTCTTCTATGCAGTAGTGAGGATAAACCTCAGATCCTGGACCCAGTCCGCATCATTGCTACTATCATCTTTCAACTTAGTTTTCTATAGGAACATATCAAAAAACATAGGGAAGCTACAAAGCGAGCTATTGATCTACAACATAATTTGCAAATACTATCAGGACTAAGTTCATGATAAATTAAAGTTCAATTAATCATATTACTTAAGAACTCCCACTTAGATAGACATTACTCGGGTCATCTAAATGATACGTGATCCAAATCAACTAAACCATGTCCGATCATCACGTGAGATGGAGTAGTCATCAATGGTGAACATCTCTATGTTGATCATATACACTATACGATTCACGTTCGACCTTTCGGTCTCCCGTGTTCCGAGGCCATATCTGTATATGCTAGGCTCATCAAGTTTAACCCGAGTATTCCTCATGTGCAAAACTATCTTGCACCCGTTGTATTTGAACATAGAGCTTATCACACCCGATCATCACTTGGTGTCTCAGCACGAAGAACTTTCGCAACGGTGCATACTCGGGGAGAACACTTATACCTTGAACTTTTAGTAATGGATCATATTATAATGGTACCGCCATACTAAGAAAAATATGGTGCATAAAGATGAACATCACATGCAATCAAAATATGTGACATGATATGTACATCATCATATTGTGCTTTTGATCTCCATCACCAAAGCAACTTTTCATGATCTCCATCGTCACCGGCTTGACACCTTTATCTCCATCGTAGCGTCGTTGTCATCTCGCCAACTATTGCTTCTACGACTATCACTATCTCTTAGTGATAAATTCAAGCAATTACATGGTGTTTGTATTTCATACAATAAAGCGACAACCATATGGCTCCTACCAGTTGCTGATAACTTTTACAAAACATGATCATCTCATACAACAACTTATATCTCATCATGTCTTGACCATAACACATCACAACATGCCTTGCAAAAACAAGTTAGACGTCCTCTACTTTGTTGTTGCAAGTTTTATGTGGCTGCTACAGACTTCTAGCATGAACCGTACTTACCTATGGCACAAAAACCAAAATGGTGATTTATCAAGTTTATTGTTTTAACCTTCACAAGGACCGCCTGCAGTCAAATTTGATTCAACTAAAGTTGGAGAAACAGACACCCGCCAGCCACCTTTATGCAAAACTAGTTGCATGTCTATCGGTGGAACCGGTCTCATGAACGCGGTCATGTAAGGTTGGTCTGGGCCGCTTCATCCAACAATCCTCCGAGTCAAAATAAGACATTGGTGGCAAGCAGTATGATGATCACCGCCCACAACTCTTTGTGTTCTACTCGTGCATATCATCTACGCATAGACCTAGCTCGGATGCCACTGTTGGCAAACTTAGCATGCAATTTCAAAAAACTTCCTACGCTCACGCAAGATCTATTTAGGAGATGCATAGGAACGAGAGGGGAGAGTGTGTCCATGTACCCTTGTAGACCGAAAGCGGAAGCGTTAACTTAACGCGATTGATGTAGTTGAACGTCCGATCAAGTACTGAACGTACGACACCTTCGAATTCTGCACACGTTCAGCTCGATGATGTCCCTCGAACTCTTGATCCAGTAGAGGCACGAAGAAGTCGATGAGTTCCGGCAGCACGACGGCGTGTGACTGTGTTGGTGATTTGATCCGTGCAGAGCTTTGCCTAAGCACTATGACAATATGACCGAAGGAGTAAACGGTGGGGGGGGGCACCGCACACAGCTAAGGAACAACTGTCGTGTCTTGGGGTGCCCCCTTGCCCCCGTATATAAAGGAGGAGAGGGGAGGTCGCCGCACCTAAGGGCGCGCCAAGTGGGGGGTGACCCACTAGGACTCCTAGTCCTAGTCGCCCCCCTTCCTTTCCAATGGAGGGGGGAAAGAAGGAAGTGGAGGGAAAGAGAGAGGGAGAAGGAAAGGGGGCCGCGCCCCCTCCCCTTGTCCAATTCGGACTCACTATGGGGGGCGCCACCTCTACGGCCTGCCACCTCTTTCCCATATGGACCAATAAGGCCCATTACTTCCGGGAGGTGGGGGGTTCCAGTAACCCCTCGGTACTCCGAAAAATACCCAAACCTCTCCGGAACCATTCCGGTGTCCGAATATAACCTTCCAATATATCGATCTTTACCTCTCGACCATTTCAAGACTCCTCATCATGTCTGTGATCTCATCCGGTACTCCAAAAAACCTTCGGTCACCAAAACACATAACTCGTATAATACATATCGTCATCGAACATTAAGCGTGCGGACCCTACAGGTTAGAGAACTATGTAGACATGACCGATACAACTCTCCGGTCAATAACCAATAGCGGAACCTAGATGCTCATATTGGTTCCACATATTCTATGAAGATCTTTATCGGTCGAACCGCAATGTCAGCATACGCTATTCCCTTTGTCATCGGTATGTTACATGCCCGAGATTCCATCGTCGGTATCTTCATACCTAGTTCAATCTCTTTACCAGCAAGTCTATTTACTCGTTCCGTAATGCATCATCCCACAACTAACTCATTAGTCACATTGCTTGCAAGGCTTCATATGATGTGCATTACCGAGAGGGCCCAGAGATACCTCTCTGATACTCGGAGTGACAAATCCTAATATCGATCTATGCCAACCCAACAAACACCTTCGGAGATACCTGTAGAGCATCTTTATAATCACCCGGTTATGTTGTGACATTTGATAGCACACAATGCATTCCTCCGGTGTCCGGGAGTTGCATAATCTCATAGTCGGAGGAATATGTATTTGACATGAAGAAAGCAGTAGCAGTAAAACTAAACGATCATTATGCTAAGCTAACGGATGGGTCTTGTCCAGCACATAATTCTCCTATGATGTGATCCCGTTCATCAAATGACAACACATGTCATGGCTAGGAAACTTAACCATCTTTGATCAACGAGCTAGTCTAGTAGAGGCATACTAGGGATACGGTGTTTTGTCTATGTATTCACACATGTATCAAGTTTCCGGTTAATACAATTCTAGCATGAATAATAAACATTTATCATGATATAAGGAAATATAAAATAACAACTTCAGTATTTCCTCTAGGGCATATTTCCTTCAATAATAGAAACGCCCAGAGATCCTTCCTCGTCTACCCCGCGAGGAAGTGATCCCGGAGCCATCATATCAGTTTAGTGTCACAAGTATCCAGTGCTAGTTGTATTAGATCGGGATACAACTCTAAGTGCCCGTTACCATGGACATGGATATTCGAATAGATTACTTCCCTGCAGGGGTACACCAACTTACCCAACACGCTCGATTAACTCCGGTCGGACACACATTTCCTGGTCATGCCCAGCCTCGGCTGATCGACGCACCGTAGACCTAACTAGGCTCAACAGAGAGGTCAGCATGCCGGTCTACATCCTCAATAGAGAGGTTAGCACGCCGGTCTACATCTTAAGTGCAAAGGATAGTTCAACCACTCACACTAAGCACTCCTGCATGTTGCATGGGCAGTCCAGCTTCACCTGATCTGTAGGATATCTTCTAGTCCCAGCGCCGCATATCTTCTAGACAAGCATGAGAGAGAAAGAGTGGGTGGTATAGGATGATCAAGGGGGTTTTGCTTGCCTAGAAGCTCTGCTGAAAGGGGCTGGACATCAGGAGCGTAGTCGTACTCGGGAGCAGCGTCGGTCTCAGGGTCTACCGAGAGAAGAGGGGGAGAAACAATAAATATAAAGAAAATAAATGCATCACAATGCATGGCATGGCAATATGTTGTGCTAGGGGTGACCTAATGCAGTGCTACGCGTTACAAAGGGATCGAGAAAATATCTGTGAATATTTTCCTGACTTTAGACAGTTATCAGACAAACAAACCAGAGGGGAATGTTCCATGTTTGCAGTATCAGAGGCATGTGACAGGTATGTGGTGGGCATAAACAGATTGTTCTCAATTTTATGGTCGATTTTCATATATAAATTATTTCAAATCAAAAATATAATAAATAGAATTGCTATGGGTACACAGAGAGTGTACCTAGAGAGGTGCATGTGTTGCTGACAAGTGGGACCACTGAGCTGAGTCAGCAGCCCAGTCAGCAGTCAAAAGTATGACTATTGAGTGGTCAATGGGACTAGTGGGACCCATATGTCATAGGGACAGAGCTAATAAATTGTTTTAGTTAACTTAAGGGATTTTTATTTCTATGCCCTTGGTTTCTTAGCTCTACTCATTCATCCCCACTCTGTTAACTTTTGCTCACTTTTCCCCACTCCCTTGCCCAAAACCCTCGAAACAGGTTATAACGGACATTGCCGTTGGGTCAATGCCTTTGACCGTTAGCTGATGAGTGGGGCCGCGTATACATGGGGGCATGCGAGACCGCGATCGTGGGGTAGCACGTGTCCATGGACATGCCCGAAATGTCCCATCATATAAAGACGGTAACCACCTCCATCGCCCCTACCATTTACCCCCAAATCCCCTCCCTGCCACATCGTCTTCCTCTCCCCCACCAGCGTCACCTCCCTCTCCTCCACTGCCTCCACCGCACCGTCTCGCTCTCCCCCACCACATCCTCTTCCTCACCTTCATCGCCTCCATCTTTAAGATGGCCGACGCTCGTGGCGACGCTGACGCAGCGGCCGGAGATGTGGTGGGGCAGCAGGGTCCAGGCGCAGCGACCGCAGATGTCGGCTGCATCCACGGTAGTGCGGGGAAACTCACAACCGCTGCAGATGTGGCGGGCTCCGCCTCATCGCTGCAGAAGGTGAAGGCGTCGAGCGGCGCAGTCAATCCAGATGCCCCTGTTGCGCCGCCTCCCATGGAGAAGCAGTTATTTGCACTTCCTTAGCTTGTAGAGTTAATTGCTCCCTAGTTGCATTGGTTAGATTTTGATTCATGCAGTAGTTCATATGGTTAGAGTAGTTGGTTTGACGGATGGGCGGGGGATTTCTGTAGGGTATGGGTTGGGGGACGAGGGTTTTTGGACTAGGGGTTGTTGGATAAATTCGTTGCAAAAAGGCTATGTTGTGAACTATGATTTTAGGTGTTGCAATGATTGGGGGTTTTAGATTTGTTTTTAGATTTGGATAAATTCATTGCAAAAATGCTAGGTGTTGTGAACAGATTGGGTTTTTTAATGCTATGATGCTTATTAGATTTGTTTTTAGTGCTCACAAATTGGGGTTTTTAATGCTAGATGTTTTTGAATGCTACTCAGATTGGGGTTTTGAATGTCATATGCCCAAATGGAATCCATTGATTAAGAAGTTATAATTTTGATTCAATGTGTGTAAATTTGTCATATTAGGGTTTTTGATTCATTAGTATATAAATTTGATATATTAGCTCTATTCTTCAATGTGTGTGCATGATCAATGATCAATGTGTTATTTGAATGTCATATTGGGGTTTTTGATCGATGTGTGTACAAATCTAATACATTGATATACTAGTGATGGATGTGGTTTTTGAATGCATAGAGCTAAGGGGCACAGAAATAAAAAAAATCCCACTTCTAAAACATTTCTGATATTGGGAGTATATTATCCCTATGATCAATGTGTCATGTGTGCACACCAATTTTCAATTGGCTACTAGTGATGGATGTAATTGTATACTCAGGAGGATGATGGTTAGGGGGGGGAGAGGAAGCTGAATGACTACGACCCGTACGAGGGGGAGTTTAGTGACGATTCTGAATATGAGGTAAGCATTGATACGTCTCCAACGTATCTATAATTTTTTATTGTTCCATGCTATTATATTACCCCTTTTGGATGTTTATGGGCTTTAGTTTACACATTTATATCATTTTGGGGACTAACCTACTAACCGGAGGCCCAGCTCATATTGTTGTTTTTTTGCCTATTTCAGTATTTCGAAGAAAAGGAATATCAAATGGAGTCCAAACGGAATGAAACCTTCGGGAGCGTTATTTTTGGAGCGAACGTGATCCAGAGGACTTGGAGTGCAAGTCAAGAAGCAGCCGAGGCGGCCACGAGATAGGAGGGCCCCCCCTTGTAGGGTGCATCCTTGCCCCTCCGATGAGTTGTGAGTAGTTTACCACAGACCTACGGGTCCATAGTTATTAGCTAGATGGCTTCTTCTCTCTTTTTGGATCTCAATACAATGTTCTCCCCCTCTCTTGTGGAGATCTATTTGATGTAATCTCTTTTTGCGGTGTGTTTGTCGAGATCCGATGAATTGTTATGATCAGATTTATCTATGGATAATAATTGAATCTTCTCTGAATTCTTTTATATGATTGAGTTATCTTTGCAAGTCTCTTCGAATTATCGGTTTGGTTTGGCCTACTAGATTGATCGTTCTTGCAATGGGAGAAGTGCTTAGCTTTGGGTTCAATCTTGTGGTGTCCTTACCCAGTGACAGAAAAGGGTTGCAAGGCACGTTTTGTATTATTGCCATCGAGGATAACAAGATGGGGTTTATATCATATTGCTTGAGTTTATCCCTTTACATCATGTCATCTTGCTTAATGCGTTACTCTGTTCTTATGAACTTAATACTCTAGATGCAGGCAGGAGTCGGTCGATGTGTGTAGTAATAGTAGTAGATGCAGGCAGGAGTCAGTCTACTTGTTATGGATGTGATGCCTATATACATGATCATGCCTAGATAATCTCATAATTATTCGCTTTTCTATCAATTGCTTGGCAGTAATTTGTTCACCCACCGTAATACTTATGCTATCTTGAGAGAAGCCTCTAGTGAAACCTATGGCCCCCGGGTCTATCTCTTATCATATTTGCTTCCAATCTACTTTTATTTGCATCTTTATTTTCTGCATTTATATTATAAAATACCAAAATATATTTATCTTATCATACTATCTCTATCAGATCTCACTTTCGCAAGTGGCCCTGAAGGGATGGACAACCCCTTTGTCGCGTTGGTTGCGAGTTCTTTGTTTGTTTGTGTAGGTTCGTGGGACTTGTTGAGAAGCCTCCTACTGGATTGATACCTTGGTTCTCAAAAACTGAGGGAAATACTTACGCTACTATTGCTGCATCACCCTCTCCTCTTCGAGGAAAACCAACGCAAGCTCAAGACGTAGCAAGAAGGATTTCTGGCGCCATTGCCGGGGAGGTCTTCGCTCAAGTCAAGACATACCAAGTACCCATCACAAACTCATCTCCCTCGCATTTACATTATTTGCCATTTGCCTCTCGTTTTCCTCTCCCCCACTTCACCTTTGCCGTTTTATTCGCCCTCTCTTTCCCAATCTCCTCCTCTCTTTTCCGCTTGCCTTTTTCTGCTTGCTTGTGTGCCTGTTTGTCCTTATGGCTTCGCCTAAGGGTCCTGATCACCTTCTCAGAAAGATGGAAGAGATTGAATCAAATATTAGAAGCTTTATGAATTTGCAATTTGAGCATAATAATTTCTTTAGAAAAGAGCTTAAGGAACAAAAAGGTTTTTGGGGATTTATGAACAAAGAGCTTGATGATATGAATAAAGAATTTTATGGTGTTAACGCTCAAATTACCCGGCTTGAAAATGCTATAGCCAAAATTTCTGACAAGCAAGCCACTTTAGTCAATAAGATGGCTGCTAAACCAAAAAAATTAGATGAAAATAATGATGAGGATCTTAAAGTTATTGATGGTTCTCCTATTATATCTATGTTTTGCAATATGAATTTTGATGATTATGAGACTGATGATGAATCAACTTTGCCTAGAAGGCGTCCCAAGAATTCCGAGTCTTTAGATTTTGATGCTAACTTTGGTGAAAGTGAGATTGGAGAAGTCACAACTTTAAATAGTATTGAATCCACTATCTCGGATTTCAAGGAATTTGATTATGATAATTGTTCTTTAAAAGGTTGTATTTCCTTGTTGCAATCCGTTGTTAATTCTCCTCATGCTTATAGTCAAAACAAAGCTTTTACAAAAAACATAGTTGATGCCTTGACGCAATCTTCTAATGAAAAACTTAATTTGGAAGTTTCTATAGCTAGAAAACTTAATGATGAGTGGGAACCTACTATAAAGATTAGAATTAAAGACCATGAGTGTTTTGCTTTGTGTGATTTGGGTGCTAGTGTTTCCACGATTCCGAAAACTTTATGTGATATTCTAGGCTTCCATGATCTTGATGATTGCTTGTTAAATTTGCACCTTGCGGATTCCACCATTAAAAAGCCAAGGCGAAGGATCAATGATGTTATTATTGTTGCAAATAGAAATTTGGTGCCCATTGATTTTATCGTTCTTGATATAGATTGCAATCTTTCTTGCCCTATTATTCTTGGTAGACCTTTCCTTAGAATGATTGGCGCGATTATTGATATGAAGGAAGGGAATATTAGATTCCAATTTCCATTAAAGAAAGGCATGGAGCACTTTCCAAGAAAGAAAGTCAAATTACCTTATGAATCTATCATGCGGGCTACTTATGAATCAAGTGCCAAAGATGGCACTCGTTAGATCTATCTTTGCTTTTATGCCTAGCTAGGGGCGTTAAACGATAGCGCTAGTTGGGAGGAAACCCAATTTTTCTTTATGTTCTTTGTTTTTTCTCCTGTTTAGTAATAAATTTTTCTTCTCATTTCTATTTAGATGTGTTTTTATCTTTTAGTTAGTGTTTGTGCCAAGTAGAACCTATAGGATAAACTATGATGTTAGTTGATTTGATTCTGCTGAAAAACAGAAACTTTGCGCTCACGATAAAAAATTCAATAAATCACAGAAACGAGATTTTGCATTGATTCCTATTGCTTCTGATCAATAAACGAATTGTCCAGTACGTACTATTTTGGTAGGATTTTTAGATTTCCAGAAGTTTGCATTAGTTACAGATTGCTATAGATTGTTCTGTTTTTGACAGATTCTGTTTTTCGTGTGTTGCTTGCTTATTTTGATGCATCTATGGCTAGTAAAATAGTATATAAACCATATAGAAGTTGGAATACAGTAGGTTTAACACCAAAATAAATAAAGAATGAGTTCATTACAGTACCTTATGTGGTGGTTTTGTTTTCTTTCACTAACGGAGCTTATAAGATTTCCTGTTGAGTTTTGTGTTGTGAAGTTTTCAAGTTTTGGGTAGAGCTTTTATGGACTATGGAATAAAGGGTGGCAAGAGCCTAAGCTTGGGGATTCCCAAGGCACCCCAAGATATTCAAGGATAGCCAAAAGTCTAAGCTTGGGGATGCCCCAGGAAGGCATCCCCTCTTTCGTCTTCATTCATTGGTAACTTTACTTGGAGCTATATTTTTATTCGCCACATGATATGTGTTTTGCTTGGAGCGTCGTGTATTATATTAGTCTTTGATTTTTAGTTTACCACAATCATCCTTGCTGTACATACCTTTTTGGAGAAGCCTAGTTGATTAGAATTTGCTAGGATACTCTATGTGCTTCACTTATATCTTTTGAGCTTGTTAGTTTTTGCTCTAGTACTTCACTTATATCTTTTAGAGCACGGTGGTGTCTTAATTTTGGAGAAATTGCTAGTCTCTCATGCTTCACTTATATTATTTTGAGAGTCTTTTAGAACAGCATGGTATTTTCTTTGGTTACAAATTTGGTCCTAGAATGATGAGCATCCAAGTTGGGTATAATAAAAACTATCATAGAAATTGAATTGGATGCTATGATCAATTTGTTGCTTGATAATTGTTTTGAGATATAAAGGTAGTAATGTTAGGGTCATGCTAGTGGATAATTATGAAATTGAGAAATACTTTTTTTGAAGTTGGCAAGTCACATAGCATGCACGTATGGTAAAAGTTATGTGACAAATTTGTTGCATGAGGTGCTCTTTTGATTGTCTTCCTTATGAGTGGCAGTCGGGGAGGAGCGATGGTCTTTTCCTACCAATCTATCCCTCTTGGGGCATGCGTAGTAGTACTTCGCTTCGAGGGCTAAGTAGACTTTTGCAATAAGTATATGAGTTCTTTATGACTAATGTGAGTCCATGGATATACACATACTCATCCTTCCACTTAGCTAGCCTCTATTTTACCGCGCAACTCTCGCCGGTATTGAACCCATTATTTACCTTCCTCAAAACAGCTACCATACCGACCTATTATGGCATTTCCATAGCCATTCCGAGATATATTGCCATGCAACTTCCCACCGTTCCGTTTATTATGACACGTTTCATCATTGTCATATTGCTCTTTGCATGATCATGTAGTTGACATCGTATTTGTGGCAAGGACACCTTCATAATTTTCATACATGTCACTCTTGATTCATTGCATATCCCGATACACCGCCGGAGGCATTCATATAGAGTCATATTTTGTTCTAGCTTTCAGTTGTAATTCTTGAGATGTAAATCCATAAAAGTGTGATGATCTTCATCATTAGAGCATTGGAAAGGATGATGAAGACTATCCCCCACAAGTCGGGATGGGAATTCGGACTTTATAAAAATAAAAGAGGCCAAAGAAGCCCACCAAAAAGAAGAAAAAATGAAAAAAAAAGAAAAAAGGAAAAAAGGAAAAGAAAAAAAATAAAATGAGAGAAAAAGAGAGAACGGACAATTGCTACTATCTCTTTTTCCACACTTGTGCTTCAAAAAAGTAGCACCATGATCTTCATGATAGAGAGTCTCATATGTTGTCACTTTCATATACTAGTGGGAATTTTTCATTATAGAACTTGGCTTGTATATTCCAATGATGGGCTTCCTCAAAATGCCCTAGGTCTTCGTGAGCAAGCAAGTTGGATGCACACCCACTTAGTTTCTTTTTGTTAAGCTTTCATATATTTATAGCTCTAGTGCATCCATTGCATGGCAATCCCTACTCACTCACATTGATATCTATTGATGGCCATCTCCATAGCCCGTTGATACGCCTAGTCGATGTGAGACTATCTTCTCCCTTTTTGTCCTTACAACCTCCACCATTTACCACCATAGTGCTATGTCCATGGCTTACGCTCATGTATTGCGTAAGAGTTGAAAAAAGCTGAAGCGCGTTAAAAAGTATGAAACAATTGCTCGGCTCGTCATCGGGGTTGTACATGATGAGAGTATTTTGTGTAATGAAAATGAAGCATGGCCTAACTATATGATTTTGTAGGGATAAGCTTTCTTTGGCTATGCTATTTTGATAGGACATAATTATTTGTTAGTATGCTTTGAAGCATTATTATTTTTATGTTTTATAAGCTTTTATCTTGAATCATTTGGATCTGAACATTCATGCCACATTAAAGAAAATTACATTGAGAATTATGCTAGGTAGCATTCCACATCAAAATTTTCTTTTTTATCATTTACCTACTCGAGGACGAGCAGGAATTAAGCTTGGGGATGCTTGATAAGTTTCCAACGTATCTATAATTTTTGATTGTTCCATGCTATTATATTACCCCTTTTGGATGTTTATGGGCTTTATTTTACACATTTATATCATTTTTGGGACTAACCTACTAACCGTAGGCCCAGCCCGTATTGCTGTTTTTTTGCCTATTTCAGTATTTCGAAGAAAAGGAATATCAAACAGAGTCCAAACAGAATGAAACTTTCGGGAGCGTGATTTTTGGAACGAACGTGATCCAGAGGACTTGGAGTGCAAGTCAAGAAGCAGCCGAGGCGGCCACGAGATAGGATCCCCCCCCCCGCCCTGTAGGGCACGCCCCCTGTCTCGTGGGCCTCTTGGGCGGCCACCGACGTACTTCTTCCTCCTATATATACCTACGTACCACGAAAACATCCAGGCACCCGCACAATTTCCACCACTATAACCTTTTGTATCCGCGAGATCCCATCTTGGAGCCTTCGTCGGCATTCTTCCGGAGGGGGGATCGACCACAGAGGGCTTCTACATCAACATCCTTGCCCCTCCGATGAGTTGTGAGTAGTGTACCACAGACCTACGGGTCCATAGTTATTAGCTAGATGGCTTCTTCTCTCTTTTTGGATCTCAATACAATGTTCTCCCCCTCTCTTGTGGAGATCTATTCGATGTAATCTCTTTTTGTGGTGTGTTTGTCGAGATCCGATGAATTGTGGGTTTATGATCAGATTTATCTATGGATAATAATTGAATCTTCTCTGGATTCTTTTATATGATTGAGTTATCTTTGCAAGTCTCTTCGAATTATCGATTTGGTTTGGCCTACTAGATTGATCTTTCTTGCCATGGGAGAAGTGCTTAGCTTTGGGTTCAATCTTGCGGTGTCCTTACCCAGTGACAGAAAGGGTTGCAAGGCACGTATTGTATTGTTGCCATCAAGGATAACAAGATGGGGTTTATATCATATTGCTTGAGTTTATCCCTCTACATCATGTCATCTTGCTTAATGCGTTACTCTGTTCTTATGAACTTAATACTCTAGATGCAGGCAGGAGTTGGTCGATGTGTGGAGTAATAGTAGTAGATGCAGGTAGGAGTCGGTCTACTTTTTATGGACGTGATGCCTATATACATGATCATGCCTAGATAATCTCATAATTATTCGCTTTTCTATCAATTGCTTGACAGTAATTTGTTCACCCACCGTAATACTTATGCTATCTTGAGAGAAGCCTCTAGTGAAAACTATGGCCCCCGGGTCTATCTCTTATCATATTTGCTTCCAATCTACTTTTATTTGCATCTTTATTTTCTGCATCTATATTATAAAATACCAAAAATATATTTATCTTATCATACTATCTCTATTAGATCTCACTTTCGCAAGTGGCCCTGAAGGGATTGACAACCCCTTTGTCGCGTTGGTTGCGAGTTCTTTGTTTGTTTGTGTAGGTTCGTGGGACTTGTTGAGAAGCCTCCTACTGGATTGATACATCGGTTCTCAAAAACTAAGGGAAATACTTACGCTACTATTGCTGCATCACCCTCTCCTCTTCAAGGAAAACCAACGCAAGCTCAAGACGTAGCAAGCATATCCCTTGTTCATTTAGTTCCTTTGACATGGTGTATATGAATCTAATGCAATTCATTCATGTGTGCAGTATGATTCTGGAGATAATGTGTACAAGGGCAACGTCGCGTCCTTCACAGCCAAGGAGGAGGAGAAGATCAAGGCCAAGGGAGTTGGTTCCTTCTATAACCGCAAGTTCAAGAAGTGGCACTGCCCCTACTGCACCACCAAGCCAAAGCCAAGGGATGGCCACTTCGATCACCTTCTGTCTCATGCTGAGGATGTGGCGATTCGCGGGGAGGACTACACGATCAGGGGGAAGAATGTCGCCCTCGCGAAGGCCCTGACTCCAGCGTGATGTGATCGATGATGTGATGATGTGTTAGTTTTAGTTTGGTTTGTTGAACTGTTGGGTTAATTTTGGTGTGTTGAACTGAATGTCGTTGGTTATAGTCTGTTGAACTGAATTTGGTTATGCCAGTAATCTGGTTATGCTATCTATATTTGTCTATCCTTAAATTTTCATGTGGTATATTTTTCTGTCCTGAATCTATGGTTAGTTATGTTTAGGGGACATGTTGTGAACTATGATCTTAGGTGTTGCAATGATCACACATGTTGTGTAGGAAATCAAATGCATGCTCCAAATGAGATCATGTAAACCTTGGCAAACCTGGACAGTACAAATTCAAGAAAATGCAAAAACAAGTAAAACCTTGGCAAACTATCTATGTTTGTGTAGGAGATCATGTGTGCAAAATTTGAAGTGATTTAGAGGAGGTCAAATAAATTTGAATTTGAGAAAATGTGCTCCAAATGAGCTCCCAGGCTAGGGTAAACAGCCCATTTATAATCAATTTTTTTAACCTACTCTAACTGAGCCAAATGTTTTTTTATTAACACATATTCACTTTCCATAGTGTAGATTCGAAGTCTTATTATTTTTTGAATTATCTTCATATTTTTACATTTTCTTTTTAAAACATATGCTCTAATATAAAAACTATTAAGAACATGTTTTGAAATATGAAAATGGAAAACTAACTTCAGGTCCTTCTTATTCACTTTAAAATAAAGCTTTAGTGATATTTTTGATTTTTTTAAATTTTTCAAAAACAGAAAGTAACACCACCTCCTCTCCTTGAACTCTATGAAATCATGTACATGATAGCTCATATGTCTGACGGTTTTCTCATGAAAATGACCATAGACCAAGTTTATGATTTTTGGTTGGTAACATGTCATATAAGACAACATTGTGTGCAGGTTTTATATTTTTTTGATTTTTTTTACAATTAATGTTGCTCATTTGACCTCGATCATGCCAGTTAGGGTTTTTCATGAAAATGACCATAGACCAAGTTTAGTATTTTTCCTCGTTAGTTTGTCTTATAAAACGACGAACGGAGAAGGTTTCATATTTTTTTCGATTTTTTAAAATTAGTTATGCTCAGTCAAAGCCATTGAAACCCCGTTGACCAGCTCAAAACCCCTCTAAACCCCACGGGGTTTCGCCTAACCCTAGCTCCCAACGTCAGCCGTCCGATCATACCCTCGCGCCAAGCGACAACCCTTAGATCTGGCCTTCTAGAAGGAACTAGGTGGGCTGGCTGTGTGCAGGCTCCGCGTCGTTGGATCACAAGGACGGCTCCACACCCTTGGATCGTGGGGCGATCCGCGAGAAGCGATCCTATTGGTTGTGCTCGGCTGCTCGCCGACCACTGACTCCGTGAAAAAAAATGTTCTTATTGGGCTCAAAAGGAAACCAAGCTCTGGTTGGGCCGTCGAATTGCGTCGATTTTTTTCATCGTTTGCTCTATTTTTTGTGAACGTGCTGCCTCTGTATTTTTGCATCGTTTGAAATCAATTGACATTGCGTAGCAAATGACCAATTTTTAAGGGCCAAATATATTTTTATCATGCAAAATGGCCACAAACTATTCAAAAATTGTCTCTTTTTGTTCATATAATATATATGACCACGTATTCCCATGCGTGCAATAAGCTTCTTTTTCTTCTGCCTCTGCCAACTGGCCACGTGTGCAAATTATTTTTATCATGCAAAATGGCCACAAACTATTCACACGGCCAAATAACACGTAGCACTACGGCTATTTAAGCCACCCTCTGCCTCTGTCATCCCTCATC
This sequence comes from Triticum aestivum, assembly GCF_018294505.1. Lineage (NCBI taxonomy): Eukaryota > Viridiplantae > Streptophyta > Magnoliopsida > Poales > Poaceae > Triticum > Triticum aestivum. The sequence continues at coordinate 152,958,538 of NC_057810.1, forward strand.
CATCTCTCTTCTTGCTCTTCGACACCTTCTCCATCTTCTGCACATCCCTCAGCCATGCAGTACACCGGACCAACCTACCGCTTCTCACCCACCGTGCCAGAGAGGCTCTACCCTACGGGCATGTACGTTGATCCCACACTACATGTGTGGGCGATATCGAGGCTGAGGACCGCAAGGAACTTCACCGAGTTCTTCCTCGCGTCCGGCTACCACCACCTCCCGAGGGGATCTCCAACGATGTTCCGCATCGAGGAGATCATCCAAAACCGGGTGGTGGTTGCTCCCTTGCCCACTTCACCAACACATTCGACGCCTTCTACCTCCTCGGCCGGGTATTTTGGTGTGGCTCCGAGTTCATCGCTTTCACCACCCACAACAGGTTCACGGAGTACAACAACATCTTCCCCACCACGACGCGCATGCACACTCTTCAATACCCCATCAACCCATGTTCAAGAATTCATCCGATTAACCAGTTAACTTGTCGATTAATCCCTACTCGTAGGGTCACCGAATAGCCTATAAATTGATAAATCGTCCGATTAATTGATTAAATGGTCGATTAACTTGCCGATTAGCCGATTAATCCCCTACTCACCAGCCAATCGAGCAGCTATCAGTTAACGATTTCCTCAACAATGCCATCAACAACGCCCCGGAGGAGCAGTGAAAAGGGCGCCCGAAGGAGGAGCGAGATGGAGAAGGCGGCGTCTAGGTTTCTAAACCCTCTAGCTTTTTTTAGTCTATGCTTTGTTAAGTTGTAATTAAACTATGTTGGAGTTGCTATGGGCTTGTTGGCCCTTTTTTTAATTTCTATTATTAAGTTTTCTATCTATTCTATTATTAAGTTCTTCATAGTTTGAGATATGTGATCGTGCTATGGGCTTGTTGGCCCTATATCAGGACTACATATTTATTGATTATTTTCTTAGAGAGCTCAGCTTGTTAGTAAGGTTCCCTTGTTAGTAACCATCTAGTGCATGAAAGCAAGCTTTGTTAGTAGGGATGAATGAGTACAACTAAGCAAGGGAGTGGCTCTTTTTTTACACAAGCCATAAATATGTAGCTACCTAGCTAGAAGAGAGGAACTAGCGGCAGTGATCGTCGCTGCATCTGTGGCGGCTAGCGTGCAAGAAAGCTGCTCGGTCAGTGCTCGTGGTGGACGCATCGGCGCATGCAGGCTCAGTCGGCGCATGCAGGCTCGGTCGGCGCATCGTGGGATCGTGGCATCGGCGCATGCAGGCTCGATCGACGCATGCAGGCTGGCTTTGTTGGGTGCATGAGCAGGCTTCTGTCCTGGCGGTGCGCGCAGACGTTTAATGCAAGGGACGGCCCAACGAAACCACGGCCCAACGGTCGAACAGTGACACCATCCAACGCGGCCCCACTTGTCAGGTCGAACAGACGACACAGTCCAGCGTGGCCCCACTAGTCAGAGTTAACGGTCAAGCCTTTAACCCGACGGCAACGTCCGTTGTGCCCAGTTATGAGGGTTTCTGGCAAGGGAGTGGGGAACATTGAGCAAAAGTTAATAGCGCGGGGATGAATGAGTAAAGCAAAGGAACCCGGGGCACAGATGTAAAAATCCCTTAACTTAATTGACCAGATGGTGTCTAGGGGTTAGATTAGCAGGAAAAATGGTTAGGCCTAATCTTAATTAGCCACTGTTCTAATTTCTTCTATTAATGAAATGACAATGATAATATATATTTTTTTCTCCCGTGGAGACAACGGAGTAAATTCTGTCTATGACAGAGGTTACAAACAAAGCGACATGTGGAGTGATTGGCGTCAGGGAGAGAAAAAATAGCCACACGTCCCCTCCTGCGGTGATCCCCCTCTTTGACTTGTAGTTGCAGGTTGCAATCGCAGCTGCTTCCGAGACTCTTGCCTGGACACGAAGAAAGGTAGTTGCATCTGGTCTCGCCGCTTCGCTGCTGTTCGTCTGTGCCCGAGAGTGACCGACCGGGCGCTACCCACTCGTCGTCTCCGATGCCTCTCCTCCTACATCATCAAGGTAACAAGATGTCTTCAGTCGCCGTATTCTTCAGTATCAGTACCACACCTGATTCCCTTGTTGCTTCCGTTGCTTCCGCAAATCCAACAAGAGAAGTTTATTTCGGTAATTTCGACTACAATCTTATTTACAGATGCGGCAGGCAAGGGAATAGAACACTGGAATTTGATGGATAGAGGTCCCTGTTCTCTTATGCTGCCCCCCTTTTGCAATTAGTTGTCTCGGCTGAGCAAGTCCCCAACTTAATCCGTGATGAATCTCAGGCCTGGTACAATGGGAGGTGCTTATGGGAGGTGCTTAGAGAAATAAACCAAGCTTTTCTTAAGCACCGGTGCTTATTTGTATAGGGTAGACGCTAGACGCTTAACTAAGCGTCTCTCCTGTAGAAATAGGCACCGGTGCTACAGAAAAACTCGGTTTATTCTTCTAAGCACCTCCTTAAGCACCTCCCATTGTACAAGGCCTCACAGATGGAACTCGATATCCCCTCATGATTTCGTGCGATTTTCCAGTCACACATAGGATTCACAATTCCCGTTCCTTTGTCCCTCGAAATTTATCCTCAGTTTTGCGTTTCCCCAGTAACTTCACAAAGCCAGCCTTATCATTGCCCCAGTAGCAAGCAAATCCTTTCTGAATGTTTCTCTGAATAACCCAACCATGTTTTAATTTATTTATTTTGCAGCCCTGCCATTTGTCGGCGTCGTCACACCACTGAGCCGTGAGCTCCCGCCGACGTGGATGTGATGTCCATCGCGTGCTGCCTGCCGGTGGTGGAGTGCGTGTACTGCCTGGCATGCACGCGCTGGGTGTGGGAGCGCTGCCTCCACACCACCGGCTACGACAGCGAGACCTGGGGCCTGGCCTCGCCGGGGGAGTTCGAGCCGGTGCCGCGGCTATGCCGGTTCATCCTGGCGGTCTACGAGGACGACCTGGAGACCCCGCAGTGGGCGCCGCCGGGGGGCTACGACATCGAGCCCCGGTGGGTGGTGCGCCGGAGGACGCCCGAGCACGCGCAGGGGCGCGCCCCGACGTACCTGCTGTACGTCGACCACCGGCACGCGGACGTCGTGCTCGCCGTGCGCGGCATGGACATGGCCAAGGAGAGCGACTACGCCGTGCTGCTGGACAACAGGATCGGGCAGGCGGGCTTTGACGGCGGCTACGTGCACAACGGCCTGCTCAAGGCCGCCGAGTGGGTGTTCGACGCCGAGTGCGACGTGCTGAGGGACCTCCTGGCCACGAATCCCGGCTACACGCTCACGTTCGCTGGGCATTCCCTCGGCTCCGGCGTCGCGGCCATGCTGGCTCTGCTGGCGGTGCGCGACAGGGAGCGGCTGGGTGGCGTGGAGAGGAGGAGGATACGGTGCTTCTCCATGGCGCCTCCCAGGTGCATGTCGCTCAATCTGGCAGTCCGTTATGCCGACGTCATTAACTCGGTTATTCTTCAGGTGAGACTCCATGCCAGTTTAGGATAAACAACCCAACTGAATTCTGCTTATATTGTCTGATTCGTGTTTGATAAATTACAGGATGATTTTCTGCCCCGCACCGACATTCCTTTGGAAGACATTATCAAGTCACTTTTCTGGTAAAGAAACCATGATCAACGGGGTAACTCATACTTGCAGGGGTTCATTCTCTGTCTAGTCTATATCTTTTCAGTGTGCCTGATGCAGTCCCCTTTCCTTTGTACAGCTTGCCATGCCTTCTGTGTGGAAATTGCCTCATAGCCACATGTATACCTGAAAGTGTGATGCTGAGAGATCCAAGGCGTCTGTACGCACCAGGCCGGCTTTACCACATTGTTGAAAGGAAGCCTTTCAGGTAGTATGATTTTGCCGGGAATATTTTTCGTGAAGTTTTTCCTACAAATAGAAGGTACTGTTCAATTCATTAGCTTATGTTTACCAGAGAAATGATGCAGAGGCCCTGGCCTCCTGGGTGACTTCAGTTTTAGTTTTTCTTGTTTGGATTTATAACATTGGCTGAGACTTATAGTTTGTTGAAATAACTGCTGCAGATGTGGAAGATATCCGCCTGCCGTTAGAACAGCAGTTCCAGTGGATGGCAGATTTGAGAACATAGTTCTTTCTTGCAACGCGATTTCTGACCATGCCATTATCTGGATAGAAAGGGAAGCCCAAAGAGCGGTAGATGTAAGCCTACGCCTATCCTCCTCTTATTCAGTTATTGCCCATAGAAGTGTCATTCACATAGTACTAACCAATCAAGGCTGAAGTTTCAAAACATAATTGTTTGCACTAATTTTCCGTGGCACCTTCTTCAGCATCAGCCCTTCTCCATCACTAGACAGATATTTTTTCTTCAGGTCTTTGTCTGTAGAGTTACTATGATGCCCAATTGTACAATGCACAAATTGCCTACAAAATTCCTTCCTCCTCATATTTCAGTTGATGCTGGAGAATGAGAGGACCATGAAAGTGCCTGAGAATCAAAGGATGGATGGTGAAACCGCGGCGACAAGGGATCACGGTGAGGAGCAGCAGGCGGCCCTGAGGCGTGCTATAGCGCTAGGGATCGCGGATGTCAACCTGCCGTCAACATACGGAACATTCGACGAAAATGCAAACCCCGAGGAGAGTGAGGCTTCGCCGGTGCTGCTTGACAGCGGCAGGCGAAGAACGGTTTGGAATGAGTGGATTGCGAGGATATTTGAGAAGGATGAATCCGGGCAAATGGTTCCACGGAGATGATGTTGCATGTTGGTAGACGGAATTATGCGTCAAAAGTACTAGAAAAATTCAGGCATACGGTTCTTGGTATCCAGTGCATGCTGTCACGTATTCGAGCATGTTTTGGAAACCTTGAAATGGCGTTGAAAGAAATAGCAATCGTTGATGTAGGCCAAATTATACATAGGTGAGATGTATTGATGAGTAACTACAGAACTGTACATTGGATCTAGAGAAAGCAGGATTATTTTAGGAGAAAAGTATTATTTTTTTCGAGTAACCGGCAGAAGCACTGGGTCGCTGGGCCTTTTTTCTTCTCTTTTCCCTTTTCTGTTTCTTTGTAAATTCAAATGCATTTTGAATTTGGATTTTCTTCCAACAGTGAACTTGTCCTGAATTCCAATTGGAATATTTCTGAATAGGTGAATATCTTGTCTAGATTTTTTGACAATCTTGTTAGGCCACTGTCCAAATGGGCTTTTTAATAATTCATATTTGAATATTTTCTACTTTTTGTTTTTATTTTTAACCCGGGATTACTTGTAGTTTAAATCACCCAAACTTAAACCACTTTCGAACCTTTGATCACTCAAGGGAAATAAGGCAAATATAAATCCTTTCTTCACTGCCCTTATGCAACTTTGGTAAAACTTTTATTCAAAGAAAATCTTTATGGCCTTTAATTAAACTCTAATTTGACTTAGGGTTTATGAATTGGTCATGTTGATCTTCAAATTCCAAACATGCAATGAAATCATGGATGCGATGCTTCTATGAATGTGTCGTGTAATATTTGTAGTTGTATCTATGATGTCTATGTCCATATCAAAATGCACATCCTAAATTTAGGTTTGGGATGTGACAGTAGCCGGGCCGGCCCAGCACGGCATGGCCTGCACGTCCCAGTACAACAACAATGCACATCCTAAATAAAAAGGCCGGCCCAACACGACACGGCTGTGTACTGGCCTGTGTTATGTTTCTGTCAAAAAATAAGAAAAAAATACATAAAAATCTAAAGGGGAGGGGGGGAGCGGGATATAAAAATATCGTGTTGTGACAACATTGAGGCTTGTATTTGGGGATAGGCCGTTGTCGTAGTCCTAAGACTGACAGTAGAATGGGGGATAGGTATGAAGAGGCAAGATCAGCCATGGTGAAGTTGTACACACAGGATTTACGAGTTCAGGTCCTTCATAGTGGAAGTAAAAGCCCTACGTCTCGGTGTCCGGAGGCGGTCGATTGGATTATATACGTGTGGTGTTACAAGGGGTGCGAACCCTTGTGCCAGAGAAGGGGGGTGGCTTATATAGAGTGCACCAGGACCCCAGCCATCCTCCATTACAAGGGGTTCAATGTACATAAAGACGGGGCGTTACTGATAACGCCAGCCATAAGTGTTATTAATGATCTTAAAGATTACGGAGTGAACGCCTGACCGTTGTAGTGTTGAGTGACTCCTGGTCTTCAGTGGGTCGAGTGGTCTCTTGTATGGTCGAGTGACACTAGGAAGGAGGGGTACCCGAGTGATATGATTGGTCGAGTGGATTGCACTTGACGTCTTCACTGGGTATTCCTTGTTGTCTCTTGGACTTCTTTGCTTCTAGGGTAGTGACCTTGGGTAGGGTGCATAGGTCAGGCCTGTGACCCTACCCTAGGTCTGTATCCTCATCATTAGCCCCCGAATGGATTGAGGTCCGGGTGGAAAGAAGGTTGAAGTTGATCTTGCTTCGAGCCTTGCGATTCATGAGTGTTTTACGCAGGACGGAAGACTCACGTTGGAACTTCAGCTTTGATTCAGTCGCCTTGATCGATTTAGAAAGTTGCCAAGTGAATTTGTAACATCATCTGTCGACTGTTTTTTCGGGGCACAGAATCTTTGGCGCGATTGATTGCAGTGTATCCCGGATTTCACAGGATTCAAAATTTCGGGGAACCGCGTAGGACGGAGCGTGCCGAAGTAAGCGGGGTGGATAAACAGGAGCGCCTCGATCTCCTCGCCACCTTTATCGCCACGTGCGTCGCACGCGACTGTTGCGGGATTTGACAGGATCGCCTGGACCCACGTGTCAGCCACTCGGAAGCGGCCCTTTATAAGGCGAGGGAGCCGAGGCGCCTGCACTGTATGCGTCTGTTTTCTCCCCTCTTCCTCTGCTTCCCCACTGCATCCGGATCCTCTGCTCTCGACGCCGCCGCTCCGCTACCATGGTGAAGGAAAAGACAGTGGCGCTGGAACGCGCGAAGAAGGCGGCGGGGGCGGTGAAAGGCAAGAAGCAGAACCGCGGATCATCGTCGCGCTCGGCGCTGCCGCCAGGTTGGATCCAAGGCGATTGGATCTGGTCTTCGCTTCGGCAGGAAGATCTGGACGAGCTGGTGGAGTCTGGGCTGATCGCCAAGGGCGCAGCGAGGCTGCCGGAGGGGGAGACGGAGCCGCAGCCACAATCGGGTGAGTGTGTACTACTCGCCACCCATGTCGACTAGGGCTTCTTGCTTCCTCCGCACCCTTTCTTCCGGGGCTTCTTGAACTTCTTCGGTGCCCAACTCCATCACTTTTCTCCCAATACCATCACTTACCTTGCTGCATTCGTGTCAATGTGCGAGAACTTTCAGGGGTGTCGACCGCACTAGGGTCTTTTCAAGCATATTTTCACCATTCGTTCTCAGTCAGTGAAGAAAGCAAACACGAGTGATGAGAAAACACATGTCATTCAGATGTGTGGGGGTTTGGGTATCCAGAAGAGGCAGAGGAGCTCTTTCCCTTCCATGACTCTTCCTGAATCGGTTAGGGGCTGGCAGTCAACCTGGTTCTACAGCCAGGACCTCGCAACTCCAGGTCAGTCGACCGGACTTCCCCACTTCACCTTTGACCGTGTTCAGACTCCTTCCTCGCTGAAAGTGATTGCTGCTGAGAGTGTGGAGACGAACATGCTAGTTGAGAGGATGGTCCAACTGATCAATCAGGGCGTCACTGGCATGGACCTGCTGGAAGTATTCCTCAGTCGACTCATCCATCCTCTCCAGGCCAGTGACCATCCCATGTGGATGTACTCTAGGGCTGACGACACTGCTCGGGTTCACCCAGAAGAAGTACCGGCCAAGACAGTGGCCATGTGATTGAAGAGCATTACAGGCAACAAGGACAACCCCAGAGGAGCCAGAGAGTCATCCCCTTCAGTGATGACAATCAGCCTGACAAGGTGTGTCCTCCATTCCGACTATTTTTGAATACACATTCTGACTGCTCTTGAGCCCGACTGACTTTTACTCGACTTCTTGTCTTGTAGGTTTTTACTGACATGTATTTGATGCCCAATGGTGAACAAGTTCTGGAGCAAGGCCAGGAGGGAGAGGCCAGTGCGGAGGAGAGTGGCGAATGGGAATCTTCGGACAAAGAAGACGAGGAGGAAAGTGAGGAGTCAGATGACGAGGAGGCGGTCGACTCATCACCTCGCTCTGAACGCCAATCCAAGCAACACCATGACCGACGGGCGGGCGCGGAAAGAACGTGGCCCCAAGCACCCAAACGTAGAAGCGCACCCGGACGTCGACTCCGGAGCCAACAGAGAAAGTCACTAAGCAGCCCAAGGTTGCTCCTCCAAAGGCTCGGAAGACTCTTCCGAGGATCAAGATGGACGTCCCTGTTGCCTCAGGGTGAGCATCTTTCCTGTGCTTATCTCTGTCGACTGATTATTCTGTTCTGACTGAATGGATCGTGTACCTTTCCAGCCCAACCTTTGCCGCGACTGACATGGATATTGACAAGGCTCCAGGAGATGAGGAAACCGATGACGCGGCCACCTCCCGAGTTGGTAAGCCCGCTCGATCAAAACTTATTTTGTCGACTAAGTTGTCGGTCAGTTGAATTTCCGATGTTTTTCTTTTCGCTGCAGCTCCACGAGACTTCGTCGTGCTTCCTAATGGTTAATAAGAAGAAGTGCCTCTGAAGGAGAGGAGGAGGAGAGGCAAGGGATCGAGCGGGAGAGGGCTTGAAGTTCAAGCCCCTTAGTCGACGCCGATGCTTGAGGCGGTGGTCGAGCAATCTGGAGATCTGGTTAGGACCAACGTTACATTCGCCGACCCGCTGACGACTAATCGTTCGTCAGGGTCGACTGTTCCGGCTCCTGCTGCTCTAGTGCAACTCCATGCATCCGACCTAGTGGCTGCTTCGGCCGCCTTGGAGCCATCACTCTTTGCAGCATATCAAACTCCAAATGACTCGCCAAGTGCTGCCAGGGAGGCTCTTCACCAGGTGAATCTTGTTATGGAGCAGGTGAAGGTGATGCATGAGGCCAGTCAGGTGGCTTATAATGCCAACATCGCTCTACAGACCAATGTTAAGGTCAGTTATCTCCCGACTGAACTTTTGATGCCCATATGTGCATCTAATATCATGGGTCTATGTTTCATATCCGATCACCCACTAGGGTGTGTCTACTTTAGAGTTTAAGAGGTCTTCCACTCCACTCGACTCATGCTGAGTCGAGTGTTTTGTCCGAACCAATGGGGGCACACAGAGTGCACCCACTGGGTGTAGTCCCCGAGACCACGGTCGACTGCTGGCAGTCGGCTGAGGTCTGAGAATCTACTTTTTTTTACTCACGTTGGGTAGACCATGCTGAGTGTTGATCCAAACCAGTGGGGGCACGCTAAGTGCACCCGCTGGATGTAGTCCCCGAGACTATTGTTGAATGTTTGATTTGGCAGTAGTCTTAGAGTAACTTTCACTGTCATTATCTTTTGTTTCTGTCGACTGATATATCTCTCTCGCTGACTGCAGAGGTCTTGTGATCTTGGGGTTTAACTTCCTGAGTTGAACAAGAAGCAAATCAGCCTCAGTCTTGATCTTGAACTGGCGAAGAAGAACCTCAAGACTTCTCAAGAAGAAACAACCATCATGGGAGGTAACCAATCGACACCTGTCCACCTCGTGGCTCGCGCCTTTCAGTGTTTTTTTCTTTCAGTCTCTTTGAACTGAGTGACTTCACACAAACAGATGTGCTAGTGAAAACCGTCAGCTTCAAGCTCGTCTAAGGAGTGTTGTTTCTTTAGAGAAAATGAAGGAAGCTCTGGAGAAGAAGGATCTAATCTTGCTGCTGCTCAGAAGGAGGCGCGAGAGAAGACAACGCTTGCGGACAAGAAGCTGGCTTCGGTCGGCAAGTTGGAAGAGGAGAACTCGAAGCTGAAGACTGCCATCTTTGAAGCCAATCGGGAAGTTAAGCAACTGAAGAAGGACAAGGAGAACCTGCCCAATGAAGTCGGAAGCCTCAAAGCAAAGACCGGCGAGCTGGAGTCCTATCTAGGACAACTTGCTGCAAAACTGGTCCTGAAGCTTGAAGGTATCATCGTTCGACTGGTTAGTTGCCGTCGATTGGAATGTCTTGTTACATTGCCGACTCACTATTTTTCCTGATTGTGCAGAACTTTGCCAGGACTTTGAGGATGACACTGGGCGGGTCGAGTCGGGTCTAAAACCCATCAATTGTCCTGTGAAAGATGACGTTGCGATGAACTTGCTGCGGTTGGAATCACACATGGACAGTGTTGTTGCTTATCTGGCTCGACTGAAGGCGGTAATGACTCGGATTGATGCCGAACTCTGGCCTCAGGTGGAACTTTCACAAGATCTCGAGTCGCTGATGACTCGACTAAATCAGATCCCTGGCTGAGTGCAGGAATGGAAGAAATCATCTGCTCGCTGTGGTGTTGACGTTGCCCTGTCATTGGTCCGAGTGCAGTGCAAAGACGCCGGAGAAGACAAGCTGGCGGCCCTCAAGGTTGTGAATACTAAGAAGCACACCTTCCAGTCCTTCATGTACACCTTCCTTGAGGCTGCCACTCATATTGCAGACAACATTGACCTTGGCAGCTTCTGTGATCCAGCCAGCCCTTCCCCTGACGAGTGACCGAAAAACATTATGCTTCACATTTATTTTCCTCGGAATGCCGAGTGATTTTTTAATCGCTAAAACTCTTTCGGGCCTGACGCCCGAGCACTTTAATCCGTGGTCTGGAACCTTTGGATTTATCTGAACTTGGTTTATCTTTGAATATGTTGAGTTTGTCTTCGAGTGGAACTTGTTCTTCACTCGGATTAGTTCTTGTACTTTTGATGCAGCTCTGAGGAAGAGGCCTCGGTCGGCCTGTACCTCGTCGTCCTTGCGGATCGGGTTGGAGCAGCTATTGGATGAGCCCTTGGCAGCATTGATCAGCTCATCAGCGAGGCACTCAGCAATGGTCTTGACGTTCCTGAAAGCGGTTCGCCTTGGCATCAGATGTTGGATGAGCCCTTGGTAGCATTGATCAGCTCATCAGCGAGGCAGCAATGGTCTTGACGTTCCTGAAAGCAGTTCACCTTGGCAACACGCTCAATCTCGTCCTTCTTCTTGATGGCGCAGCTCTGAGGAGGAGGTTGTAGTCGACCTGCACCTCGCCGTCCTTGTGGATCGGGATGGACCGTATGGCTAAGTCCCTGAGCGAGAAGATCGGTTTTCGCTCGGAATGTATTTTCAAACTTAGGCGAGTACTGGACTGCAGCTAAGCCCCCGAGTGGGAGGATTGCTCACCACTTGGTAGGATTTTTCAAACTTACGCGAGCACTGGACTGCAGCTAAGCCCCCGAGTGGGAGGATTGCTCACTACTCGGTATGATTTTTTAAACTTAGGCGAGTACTGGACTGTAGCTAAGCCCCCGAGTGGGAGGATTGCTCTCCACTCGGTAGGATTTTTCAAACTTAGGCGAGTACTGGACTGCAGCTAAGCCCCCGAGTGGGAGGGTTGCTCACCACTCGGTATGATTTTTCAAACTTAGGCGAGTACTGGACTACAGCTAAGCCCCCGAGTGGGAGGATTGCTCACCACTCGGTATGATTTTTTCAACTTAGGTGAAACAGATTCACAGCTAAGCCTCCGAGTGGGAGGCTTGCTCACCACTCAGTAAGATTTTTTCAACTTAGGCAAAACAGATTCGCAGCTAAGCCCCCGAGTGGGAGGATTGCTCACCACTCGGTAGGATTTTTTCAACTTAGGCGAAACAGATTCACAGCTAAGGCACCCACTGAGGGATTTAGAACATGTAAAAAAGGAACAACAATCATTCGGGAGACTGTAAAATCATGTCTTTGATAATCAAACTAGAAGGTATTTCTTATTACATCTCAACAGTCTGAATGCTTAAGAGTAAAAGGGGCGGAGCAGCTCCGCATTCCAAGTGCATGGCTTGTCTTTATTGTGCTCAATGTTGAAAAGACGGTATGCTCCGTTGTGGAGCACTTTGGTGACAATGAAGGGGCCTTCCCAAGTAGGAGCGAGCTTGTGTGGTTTCTGCAGGTCCACCCGAAGAACCAAGTCTTCCTCCTGAAATGCCCGACCCCTCACATTTCTGGCATGGAATCGATGCAGGTCTTGCTGATAAATGGTCGACCGGATCAAGGCCATATCTCTTTCCTCTTATAGGAGATCAACTGCATCTTGCCGAGCTTGTTCTGCTTCATCTTCTGAGAAAAGTTCGACTCGGGGTGCATTGTGAAGCAAATCACTCGGGAGTACAACTTCAACTCCATAGACTAAGAAGAATGGAGTTCGGCCAGTCGACCGATTAGGAGTTGTCCTCAATCCCCAAAGTACTGATGGAAGTTCATCGACCTAGGCGCCTGCTGCATGCTTGAGGTCACGCATCAATCGGGGTTTTAGTCCTTTGAGAATCAATCCATTTGCTCTTTCAGCCTGTCCATTCGACTGAGGATGGGTGACTGAAGCATAGTCGACCCTAGTGCCTTGGGAAGCACAAAAGGCTCTGAACTCGTCAAAATCGAAGTTTGACCCATTATCAGTGATGCTGCTGCGCGGAACACCATATCTAAATGTTAATTCTCTGATGAAACTAACAGTTGTACTCGCTTCAAGGTTTTTAATGGGCTTGGCTTCAATCCATTTGGTGAACTTTTCGACTGCTACGAGCACATGGGTAAAGCCACTCCTGCCAGTCCTCAGAGGTCCAACCATATCTAATCCCCAGACAGCAAAAGTCCAGACAAGTGGAATAGTCTTCAGAGATTACGCGGGTTTATGGGACATGTTGGAGTAAAACTGACAGTCTTCACATTTGTCTACTATTTCTCTCGCCATTTCGTTGGCATGTGGCCAGTAAAATCCGGCTCGGTATGCTTTGGTCACGATGGTCCGAGAGGACGCATGGTGACCACAGGTCCCCGAGTGAATATCATTGAGGATCATTTGGCCTTCTTCTGGTGTGATGCATTTTTGGCTGACTCCAGTTACACTTTCTCTGAACAACTATCCTCTTATCACAGTAAAGGCTTTAGATCGTCGCACAATCTGTCAAGCCTCTTCTTCATCCTCTGGAAGTTCTTTCCTAATAATGTATGCAATGTATGGCACTATCCAGTCGGCAGTGACGACCAAAACTTCCATGATCAAGTCGACCATAGCTGGGACTTCGACTTCAGTTGGATCTGTGGCACTCTTAGGCTGTGGGGGCTCTTCAGTGAAAGGATCTTCCTGAACTGAAGGTGAGTGAATATGTTCCAAAAACACATTGCTGGGAATGGTCTCTCTCTTGGATCCTATCTTTGCCAATTCATCTGCTGCTTGATTTTTCAGTCGGGGTATATGGTGGAGCTCCAACCCCTCAAACTTCTTTTCTAACTTTCTTACTGCGTTGCAATAACCAGTCATAGCCGGGCTCCTGACATCCCACTCTTTCACCACTTGATTAACCACCAAATCTGAGTCATCGTAGACCATGAGGCGACGGACGCCGAGTGAAATGACCATACGCAACTCGTATAAAAGTGCTTCATATTCAGCTTCATTGTTGGAGGAATCAAAATGAATCTGGAGAACATAGCTGAGCTTGTCTCCACGGGGGGATACCAATACTACCCCAGCACCGGAACCATTCAGCATCTTGGAGCCATCAAAGAACATGGTCCAATGCTCCGAGTGAACTTGAGTAGGCAGTTGCTGCTCAATCCACTCGGCAAGGAAATCTGCAATTGCTTGGGACTTGATAGCTTTCTTTACCTCAAACTTGATATCCAATGGAAGGAGTTCAATCGCCCATTTTGCCACTCGACCAGTTGCATCTCTGTTGTTCAGAATTTCAAATAATGGTGCATCGCCAACGACTGTAATGGAGTGATCAGAGAAATAGTGTGCAACCTTCTTCATGGTCATGTAGATTCCATAAACAAGCTTCTGATAATGCGGATATCCCTGCTTGGATGGAGTCAAAACTTCAGAAAGATAATACACTGGGCGTTGAACTTTATAGGCTTTTCCTTCTTCTTCCCGCTCGACCGTGAGTATTGTACTATTAGTCCAGTGGCTGCAATGTAAAGCAGTAAAGGCTCTTTGCTGATTGGTGCAGCAAGCACCGGCTGGGTGGAAAGCAGAGCTTTGAGCTGTGCAAACGCTGTGTCAGCTTTGTCAGTCCACTCGAATTTATCAGATTTCTTCATCAATTGGTAAAGAGGTAAGGCCTTTTCACCGAGACGAGAAATGAATCGACTCAAGGCGGCCAAACAACCAGTAAGCTTCTGAACGTCATGCACACACACAGGGCGTTTCATTCGGAGGATGGCACCGACTTTCTCTGGGTTCGCGTCGATCCCCCGTTCGGAAACAAGGAAACCGAGTAGCTTTCCACCTGGGACTCCGAATGTGCACTTCGACGGATTAAGCTTGATATCATACCTTCTTAGGTTGGCAAAGGTTTCTGCAAGGTCGGTCAGCAGGTCAGAACCCTTACGCGACTTGACCACAATGTCATCCATATATGCTTCCACATTCCGACTGATTTCAGTGAGCAGACACTTCTGAATCATCCTCATGAATGTGGCGCCAGCATTTTTGAGACCAAATGGCATGGTGACATAGCAAAAGCACCTGAATGGGGTGATAAAAGCTGTTTTTATTTCATCGGGACCATACAGTCGGATCTGATGATACCCGGAATATGCGTCTAGAGAAGACAAGCGCTCACACCCCGCTGTCGAGTCAACAATCTGATCGATGCGGGGGAGAGGGAAATGATCTTTCGGGCAGGCCTGATTGATATGCTTGAAATCGATGCACATACGAAGTGAATCGTCCTTCTTAGTGACCATGACTACATTGGCAAGCCACTCAGAGTGGTAGATCTCTCGGATGAACTCCGCTGCTAGGAGCCGGGCCACTTCCTCGCCAATTGCTTTTCTCTTCTGCACGACGGACCATCGAAGATGCACTTTGATGGGTTTTACCTTCGGATCGACACGCAAATAGTGCTCAGCCAGTCCCTTGGGTACACCCGGCATGTCAGAAGGTTTCCATGCAAAGATGTCCCAGTTCTCACGGAGGAACTGGATGAGCGCTTCTTCCTATTTGTTGTCGAGTGTTGTTGAGATACGAGTCGGTGCAGCATTGGGATCGGTCGGGTGAATATGAATCGGCTTCGTTTCTCCAGACGACTGAAATGCAGAATCTGTGGCAGGCTTTTTGGCTCGTAACAAATCACTCAGATCTGCATTTTTCTGACACTCTTGTAATTCAACTGCTGCCATTTGTGCATCGGCGATTTTAGAACCCTTCTGGAAGCATTCCTCTGCCTTCTGCCGATTGCCAGTGAGTGTGATCACTCCTCTGGGGCCAGGCATCTTCAGCTTGAGGTACATGTAACATGGCCGAGCCATAAAACACGCATAGGCAGGCCTACCTAGAATAGCATGATAAGCACTCTGGAAATCCAGTACTTCAAATGTCAACTTTTCCTTACGGTAATTCTTGGAATCACCGAAAACCACGTCAAGGGCGATCTGGCCGAGTGATTCGGCTTTCTTTCCAGGGATAATGCCATGAAAACTCATATTGCTTTTGCTAAGCTTGGACATCGGAATGCCCATCCCTTTTAAGGTTTCAGCATAAAGGATATTCATGCCACTACCACCATCCATTAGCACTTTGGTCAGTCGAGTGCCTTCAACAACTGGGTCAACCACCAACGCTTGCCTCCCAGGAGTGGCTATACGCTCCGGGTGATCAGACTGGTTGAATGTGATGGTTGTTTGTGACCATTTCAGGTATGTGGTCGTCGTTGCTGGGGCAACCATATTTACCTCTCTGTTGATAACTTTCAATCGAATTTTGCTCTCAACATCAACAAAAATCACCAGGGTGGAATTAACCTTGGGATAACCATCATCTTCCTCTTCGTCCTTGTCATTGTCCGACTCATTTTCCTTTTCACTTGGCTATTTCTCTCGGAATTGTTGGATCAGGAGTCGATATTGCTGAGTGGTATGCTTAGGATAAATCAAATTACCCTCTTCATCCTTCTTCGTATGAATGTGACATGGTAAATCCAACACATCATTTCCCGCTTGATCTTTTACCTTCTTAGGGGTCCAGGGCCCCTTAGGTTTTCCTTTAAACTTTCCTTGAACTACTACCGCAATTTCACCAGGCGCTGCGGATTCAACCTTACGTTTCTGTTTCCGATTGTAATTGCCTCCACCAGCGTCTAGCCGACTGGTTTACTCTTTCCACTGCGGAGTCGATCCTCTTCTTCTCCGTTAGCGTACCGAGTGGCTATTTCCATCATCCGAGTCAGGGACATATCTCCAGTCCGACCAAACTTCAGGACCAGCTCCCGATATTTAACGCCTTCCTTGAAGGCACACACTGCTTGGTGCTCAGATACATTTTCCACTGTGTGATGCAAAGTGGTCCACCTCTGAATGTAATCCCTTAGAGCCTCACTCGGTTTTTTCATGCAATGCTGCAATTCTGTTAATCCTGCTGGCCGCTTGCAAGTACCCTCAAAAGTTCTGACAAATACTCGGGCAAGCTCCTCCCAACTGAATATACTGCCCGGGGCTAACTAAGTCAACCACGCCCTGGCTGACCCTTCCAGCATCAGAGGAAGATGCTTCATGGCCACTTCATCATTTCCGCCACCAATCTGCACAGCCATTCGGTAATCCTCAAGCCAAGTTTCAGGCTTGGACTCTCCAATGAACTTGCTGACTCCAGTCGCCAACCTGAAGTTGGGAGGAATCACTGCAGCCCTGATGGCTCTGCTGAAACATTCTGGACTCGAAACCTGAACTCTGCTGCCAGTCGGATGATCTCTGTCAAGGTCCTCCCTGTGTGCTCTGTTCCAGTCAACTAGACCTTGAACGAGAATAGATCTCGCATCAAATCCTGGCTCTCTTGGGTCGACCGGTACTCTGCGCTCGCCATTGTGAAGGCGTCTGTCATTGTATTGCCAAGGCACATATGACCCACTCCTCGGAGGGGGTGTGGGCACTCGGCGACGGTCGTCACGGCCGAGTCGGTGATCATACTGGCCATGGTTCCTGTACTGATCTTGCTGATGCCCATAACCTTCACGCCGTAGGGGTGATCTTGGGCTGTGGGCCGATTGAACTGTATCCGCAACCACATACCTGCTATGAATCCTATTCCACGACTGAGACATTGTTGTGTTCTGTTCTCCTGTTGCCCGGAGTAAGGCCCGGATCTGCATCATACCTCTTCCAGCCTCCGACTGGGAAGGCTGAATTGACTCTGCTACACGGGCTGTAGCTGTGAGATTTTAAATCGGAGTGTGGTATACCTTAGGCTGAGGCGGAAAAAGATGTCGTTGACTGGACTCGGGGATCCGCTCCCGAGCACACTCGTCGAGTGCGTGCTGAAGGTTCTCCAGTCGAGTGTGCTCAGCCAAATTAGCCAGGTGCACCTCTTCCAAGGCCCGAGCCTCGGGGGTTTCCCCAACGATGGGCGTGTGGAGCGTATCCATGTTGCGGCGACGATGTTCTTCTCTCTGTTGTGAATAGAGAGGTTCGGGACGGTACTCCTCGTGAACGCGCAACGGATTATGATACGTCTCCAACGTATCTATTATTTATGAAGTATTCATGCTATTATATTATCCTTCTATGATGATTTATATGCATTTATATGTCATTTTATATGATTTTTTGGGACTAACATATTAACCTAGAGCACAGTGCTAGTTTCTGTTTTCTCCTTGTTTTTGTGTTTTACAGAAAAGGGATACCAAACGGAATCCAAATGACGTGCCAAGTTTTGAGGATTTTTTATGGACCAAAAGAAGACCACGGAGCATCGCAGTTGGGCGAGAAGAGTCCCGGGTTGCCCACGAGTGTGGGGGGCGCCCCCCCCCCCCCTAGGGCGCGCCCCCTATCTCGTGGACAGCCCAGAGACCCCCCTGACGTGAAACCAACGCCAAATATTCCTATAAATACAGAAACCTTCGGGAACTAACCTAGATCGGAAGTTCCTCCGCCGCAAGCCTCTGTAGCCACGAGAAATCAATCTAGGCCCTCTCCGGCACCCTGCCGGAGGGGGCCATCATCATCGGAGGCCATGGAGGAGGATCTTGGAGGGGCCATCATCACCATGAAGGCCAAGGACCAGAGGGCGAAAGCCATGGAGGAGGAAGCACAAGGGGGAGTGTCGGTGTCAAAACCGGCGGATCTCGGGTAGGGGGTCCCGATCTGTGCTTCTTAGGCTGATGGTAACAGGAAGCAAGGGACACAATGTTTACCCAGGTTCAGGCCCTCTCGATGGAGGTAAAACCCTACTTCCTGTTTGATTAATATTGAAGATATGTGGAATACAAGAGTAGATCTACCACGAGATCGTAGAGGCTAAACCCTAAGAGCTAGCCTATGATGGTATGATTGTAATTGTGATCGGCCTTCTAAGGGCCATGCTCTCCCGTTTATATAGACACCAGAGAGCTAGGGTTTACATGGAGTCGGTTTACAAGGAACGAAACATAATATCTGGATCGCCAAGCTTGTCTTCCACGCAAAGGAGAGTCCCATCCGGACATGAGCCGAAGTCTTGAGTCTTGTATCTTGGCTCTTCTATAGTCCGAACGATGTATATAGTCCGGCTGTCCGGATACCCCCTTATCCAGGACTCCCTCAGTAGCCCTTGAACCAGGCTTCAATGACGATGAGTCCGGCGCGCAGTCTTATCTTCGGCATTGCAAGGCGGGTTCCTCCTCTGAATACTCCAAGATTATCATCGAACACGTAGACTGTGTCCGGATCTGCAAAATGATCTTCACATACCACCGTAGAGAGAGTGATACTCCAGCTGACAACTTTTAGACGACGTGACATGCCATTAGGGCCAGGTCATTACTCGAACCGTTTTTTCATAACCAGCCACAGCGTGTATTGTGAGGCGGTTTCCTTGACACGTCATGTCAAAGCAAAGATCATGTCCCCTTATCGCGGGATTCTCATCAATACGGGTATGGGTAATCCCCCTGTGCCATCAATCATGGCGCTTGGGAAGTAAACGATTCTCAACAGGCTAGTGGTGAGGCGCACCGCTTTCGTCGCCTCTATAAAGGGATAAGAGTTCCTTATTATTACCCACGCCTCCTTCCTCCCCTCGCATACTCCTGCCCTCTCGAGCTCCAGCGCCCTAGTCTAGGTCTTCTCCACACAGTTAGTCATGTTCGGAGTAGGAGGCAACTGGGTGGCTTCCACCACGACAGAGAAGAAGATCATGAATCTTCGGGCAATCGGATACTTGGCCGCAGACATAGCGCACCGTCTGCCAGACGAGGGGCAGGTCATTCCAACTCCAGGACCCCACGAGAGGGTCGTGTTCGTTGCCCACTTCGTCCGTGGACTGGGGTTTCCACTCCACCCCTTCGTCCGCGGGCTTATGTTCTACTACGGGCTAGACTTTCATGATCTAGCTCCGAACTTCGTTCTCAACATCTCGGCGTTCATCGTCGTGTGCGAGGCTTTCCTCCGCATCAAACCTCATTTCGGCTTGTGGCTCCAAACCTTCTGCGTGAAGCCAAAGATTGTGAGCGGCCAGCAAGCGGAGTGCAGAGGAGCCATGGTGGGCAAAATGCCTAATGTCACCTGGCCTGAAGATTCCTTTGCAGAAACCGTGAAGGGGTGGCAATTGGGGTGGTTCTACATCACCGAGCCACGCGACGCCAACTGGGCGCCGGCCCCCGAGTTCCGATCTGGAACCCCTATGCGGCTCACCTCCTGGGAACAGAAGGGTCTGTTATGGGGCGAATCTGCAGAGCTGACCGGACTCATCAACTGCGTCAAAGGCATGAAGGACAAGAACATCAAGCTCGTCAACATGGTCCAAGTCATGTTCATTCGCCTGATACTGCCGCGCCAAAGGCGGGCATTCAACCTGTGGGAATTCGTCCCGGCCGAACACCGGACGCTCCAGAGGCTCTATGGCATGAAGCACAAGAACGCGTGGAAGACGTTGTTCAAGGCCACCAAGGTACCTCCTCCCATAATCGAGGACCGCGGGCTCCACGTCGCACGGCAACCTACCCAGGTGAGTTCTTAGGCCGCCACCGGGTCCGGTTCTTCCCAATGTACTCATGGGAATTCCCTAAGTGATTGTGCATATTTGTTTTAGGAGTATGTGGAGATAGTGGAGCGGATCGACAGTCCGGCTCCGTTACCAGAAAGCCCAGCCAATGATCTTCTGACAAAGATGTTGGTCCCGTTGCCCTATAAGGGGCCGGAGAAGAAGGCCAACAAGAAGGCCCCGGGGACCCGAAAGGGTCTCCGTAGTAAGGTTGCGCAAGACTCGTCCAAAGACGACGAGGCGCACTCCTCCCCCAAAGGGGAATAAGAAGAAAAAGAGGCCGCCCCGTCCGGAAAGGATGGGGGGCCTGAGACAGTGAATCATGGGGCCAGGAGAGGCCCCAGCGTAAGGCCGTCATACCCTTGTCATCTGATGACGACGAGGCAAATTCCTCCCGTGGAGGCGGGGAGGAACAAGGAGAAACACCGCCTCCCCATGTCCGGGGAGGGAAGAAGAGGAAGGCCGCCCCAGTGGGGGAGACTGGGACGTCCAAGAAGGGAAAAGCATCCCTTCCGGACTACTCTGCCACTGCCGCCGATAGCGAGGAAGGGTAGCTGCACAAGAAGAAGCCCCTCGTGCGGTCATAAGTATCCACACTCAATCGTAATTTTCGCTTCATTACTTTGTTTATAATGCCGAACTTATATATAGTCCGACCAGGGCCCATCCGGAGTCTCGTCTTCGGACGGGTCCTTGAGTGATTCAGCAATGAACTCACTCCCGATGGCCACGTCTCCTTGTCCTGTGGACGACACGGAGGTGTTGTCCTGAAGGCTCCCAACGATGGCGGAGGTGGCCCTGGAGGCGCCTCAAGGCAGCGTCCCAGGCGTCGAACTCGCGGGGTTCAAGGTCCCTGCGGATTGTGTCGATGAGAGCCATGGCAAGCCGGGCTCTTAGCAGAACACTATTCCGGAGCCTTCAGTGGTTTCGAACTTAGGCGGGCAACCCCTCGTTATGGAGGGAGGGCCGTCTATATCAAGTACTTCCATTGCGCCCTAGGCGCCGGATTGTCTGCTGGAAGCGCTTCGAGGCGCTTCCCTAGATGAAGAGCACCATACTCTCATGAGTGCGGTGATTCAGAAGGTTTCGTCCGCCAAGAGCGGACTAACCGAAGCCTGCACCAGCCTCCTAACAGGCTTTGAGGTAAGCAGTAAAAATGTGTAAAATCACCACCCGATAGGTAGTAGCCCCTGATACTCTATTTGGTGTTCGGAAAGAAAAACCAAATGGAGGGTCAATTATAATCCGCAGGAGTCTAACAATAAGTGTGAATGTAAATAAATAGGTTGTGCTGCTAGCCGTTGTTGCTCGCACGGCCGAAATTGTCGGCCTAACGCCGGATTTAGAGCGGGCACAAGGAGAGCTTGGCCTCGCAAGGAGGCAGCTCGAAGAGAACAAAGGTGAATGATTCCCCTCTCTCATATAATAAATAGTAAATAAAATTTGATTATGCTAACGACGAGACGTCGTGATGTGGTAATAGAGGCCGCCACCGAAGTGGCGTCTCTCAAGACGGCGTTGTCCGAGGCCGAACACAAAGCGGCCTTGGAACTCAAGGAGCGCAAAAAGCAAGAGGCCTGAGTGGGCGAGGTACAGGAAGAGCTCCAGGAGCTCGGCAAGAAGGTCGAGTCTGCAGAGTGGGAGCTTAAAGCAAAGGAGGCCGAGCTTGCGAAGGCCCTTACAAATACAAAAGGCGCCAAGGCCGAAGCCGAGAGGGCTCAGCAAGAGATCCAAGAGGCCAAGAAAATAGTGGCGGGTAAGAAATTTTTTATGCAAAGCAAACATGTGGAGGAGGCGTTTCTTTTACTTACTCGAATCCGGAGCTCTCCAGGGGCATTCGCAGACCTGCCACGCAGCGTATCAGATGCCGCAGAGTTCTACCGTGCCCAGGAGGGGAGCTCAACGGAGAAGTTGTTCTGGTCCCAGTATGCTGGGGCCGAGCATGCAACGCCTCTGAGTGACCAATTGAAGCAGTTGGTCGAACTCCACAAGGCGGCCAAAGTCGCTATGAAAGATCTCATAGTCCGGATATGGCCTGGCGAGCTTCTGCCCACCAGCTACTTCGGCCTGATCAAGCGGATGGTGGATTCCTGTCCGCGACTGGAAGTCATCAAGCGATCCGTTTGCATTGAGGGTGCCCGCCGGGCCCTTGCCTGCGCCAAGGTGCATTGGGGCAAGCTAGATGCGGAGAAGCTGGTGAAGGACGGGCCACCGGAGGGCAGGCCGCATCACGTCCCCGAGAAGTATTATGATGGCGTTATGAAGGGTGCTTGCCTCGTGGCCGATGAATGTAGCAAAGACATAATTTTTGAATGAATTCACTTCTGTCATGTGTCTAATTTAAAGACGAAGTTACTTCCGCTATGTAGCGCTTTTGTAATTTAAAATATTACCTTCTGTGCGTTGTTTATCAAATTCTGAAAGTAGGCTAGTCGTTGGCTTCCGCCCCTGTGTAACTAGTACTGGGGTGTTCGTGGAAAACCCGGACACTCTTTATCCAAATGTTTGGTCCCTTAAGGAGCTGTCCAGCGCAGCGAACCAGGCAATCGGACTATACGGCTTTAAATTTCGGCAAAGCCTCTAGAATCCGGAAGGCCGAATTGGGGCGCTATACATGCCTATATCGGACAAAGCCGAATTAACGCCTAAAGCAGAAAAATCTTTAAGGATTTTAAGACCTCTCGAACAGCGACCAGTCTCTTGCCACATCATGTCGGACAATTTTGTGCTTTCTCTACTGAGGTGCTCGTTTGGCAGACCCAGGGCACAATCACAGTAGTTCTCCCTGCGGTGCCTTAGTCGAATTAACGGAACGTAAGGCACCAAAGAAAGGGAGTCGGGCTATCCCAACCATAATCCAAGACATGATTCGGAGCTGATGCATACAATGCTATAAGTTCGGGGTGCCGCACTATTGAAAGTGTTCGGACTTAACTTGCCGTATTATGGGGTACCATAAGAAGCCCCTGGCAAACTACCCATTCCAAAGTGTACGGATGCAAAATTAAATAGTCATTTATGAAAAATGCTCAAATAAAAATAAGTAAGCTGACGCTATTTGTGGTCTCCCATTGATGAATAATACGTTTAAGCGTATGTTTACAATGTATGCATTAAGCAGAGACGAAATAGGATTATTTGACATATCCTATCCAGAAGCAGGCTACGTATAGATAGATAAAGCATGAATAACAATCGTAAATAGATTCCACCTGGGTGTTTCCTGCTATACCCAAAGCCTGTTGCCTCCTGGGTTTCCTCTCCTATGTAAGTCCGACAATCCGGCTATTCTGGAGAAGCTGCACTAAAGCAATGTCCTTAAGGGTGAATGGAAAGGTTATGAAGTGATACCGTACTGTTGGCTGAGCCCCTGATACGCCTCCGCCTGTGCCCATGATATTTTGAGTGCGTAATTGTGTCCATGAATGCTGCTTTGATGGGATTTGAGCGGAGGCCGGACTGCTAGTCCTGCTCTTGTCGTGCCTGCTGATCTTACTGCGGGGTGTTCCGCCCTCACTTAACGGAGCTTGAAAATGTCATTGTCGGATTGGTGGTTTGCCGGAGGAGGCCGCATTGTACTTCTGCCGCAAGGGCCGCGGTATGTTCTTATGTACGGAGAGAGCGGTCCATATTCCCGTTGACTGTTATGACTTTGCGCGGGCCTGGCATCTTGAGCTTGAGGTATGCATAGTGTGGTACCGCATTGAATCTAGCAAATGCGGTTCGTCCGAGCAGGGCATGGTAACCACAGCGGAAAGGGGCGATATCGAAGATTAGCTCTTCACTTCAGAAGTTATCCGGAGATCCAAAGACCACTTCCAGTGTTATAGAGCCCGTGCAACGGGCCTCTACTCCAGGAATGACACCTTTAAAGGTGGTTTTGGTGGGTGTAGGACCTTGAAGTATGTCTAGAGGGGGGGTGATTAGACTACTTGACCAATAAAAACTTAACCTTTTCCCAATTTTAGAGTTTGGCAGATTTTAGCTATTTTAGGACAAGTCAAGCAATCATCACATAATTCAAGCAAGCATGCAAAGAGTGTATAGGCAGCGGAAATTGAAGCATGCAACTTGCAAGAAAGTAAAGGGAAGGGTTTGGAGGATTCAAACGCAATTGGAGACACGGATGTTTTTGGCGTGGTTCCGATAGGTGGTGCTATCGTACATCCACGTTGATGGAGACTTCAACCCACGAAGGGTAACGGCTGCGCGAGTCCACGGAGGGCTCCACCCACGAAGGGTCCACGGAGAAGCAACCTTGTCTATCCCACCATGGCCGTCGCCCACGAAGGACTTGCCTCACTAGCGGTAGATCTTCACGAAGTAGGCGATATCCTTGCCCTTACAAACTCCTTGGTTCAACTCCACAATCTTGTCGGAGGCTCCCAAGTGACACCTAGCCAATCTAGGAGACACCACTCTCCAAGAAGTAACAAATGGTGCGTTGATGATGAACTCCTTGCTCTTGTGCTTCAAATGATAGTCTCCCCAACACTCAACTCTCTCTCATAGGATTTGGATCTGGTGGAAAGAGGGTTTGAGTGGAAAGCAACTTGGGGAAGGCTAGAGATCAAGATTCATATGGTAGGAATGGAATATCTTGGCCTCAACACATGAGTAGGTGGTTCTCTCTCAGAAATGGTAAGTTGGAAGTGTAGGTTTAGTCTGATGGCTCTCTCCACGAATGAAGAGGAGGTGGAGGGGTATATATAGCCTCCACACAAAATCTAACCGTTACACACAATTTACCAAACTCGGTGGGACCGAATAGTTAAACTCGGTCGGACCGATTTAGTAAACCTAGTGACCGTTAGTGATTTTCGGTGGGACTGACATGCATCTCGGTGAGACCGATTCGGTTAGGGTTAGGGCATAACGTAATCTCGGTGAGACCGATTACACAAACTCGGTGAGACCGATTTGGTAATAAGCTTTCCAGAGAGTTGGTCAGGTAAACTCGGTGGGACCGATTTGCTCTTTTCGGTGAGACCGAAATGTTACAAAAAGGAAACAGAGAGTTTACATTGCAATCTCGGTGGGACCGATCGCTCACTTCGGTTAGACCGAAACGTTACGAAGGGAAACAGAGAGATTGCAATCCCATCTCGGTGAGACCGAGATCCCTATCGGTAAGACCGATTTGCTTAGGGTTTGTGGCAGTGGCTATGACTTTTGGAATCGGTGGCGCCGGATTGGAAGAATCGGTGTGACCGATTTTGGCTTTAGGTTTAGGTCATTTGTGGATGTGGGAAAGTAGTTGAGGGTTTTGGAGCATATCACTAAGCACATGAAGCAAGAGGCTCATTAAGCAACACCTCATCCCTTCTTGATAGTATTGGCTTTTCCTATAGACTCAATGTGATCTTGGATCACTAAAATGTAAAATGAAGAGTCTTGAGCTTTTGAGCTTGAGCCAATCCTTTGTCCTTAGTATTTTGAGGGATCCACTTTCATCATCCATGCCATGCCATTCATTGAGCTTTCCTGAAATGATAGTCTTGGAATAGCATTAGCTCAATGAGCTATATGTTGTTATGAATTACCAAAACCACCTAGGGATAGTTGCACTTTCAATCTCCCCCTTTTTGGTAATTGATGACAACATATAGATCAAAGCTTCGACAAATGATAATAAAATTTAAATAACATCGTCGCTTTGAGAAGTATGTGATAAGCAAGAGCTCCCCCTAAATTGTGCATAGTTTAGATTTGCTTTGGACTGCAAATGCACAATGAATTAGGCTCATGGGTTACTCTTCCATGTCACATACATCTTGGTGGAGCGCTCAAAATAATAAACAATGAATACATGCACTCATCACCAAGCATAGTGAGTGATCACATAAGATAGATAGGATAATATCAAGCATGCATAAGTGTAGCTTATGATCAAACACATGATCATCAATGTCTCACAAGCATAGTATCTCAACCAAAAGCAAACAAAGATTGAAAAACCACCAAATAAAGCAAGAGAGAACAAAAGCAACACTCTCTCTCTCTCGAAGCCTATGATCTATACATTTTTCTCCCCCTTTGGCAACAAGTTACCAAAAAGTTCATAGAAAATGCATAGTGCTAGATCGACTCTCAGGCTTGATCTTCTGGTGGTGGTGTCCTGATAACTCCAAGGACGAAGGCTTCAGTTGATGTAGAGGGTGCTGGAGTTGATGCTGAAGCTGGTTGCACTGGAGCTGAAGGGGTAGTAGCTGGTGCTGAAGATGTTGCTCTAGTGTCTGTCACTGGCACTGCAACTGACCTCTGGGCTCTGGGCACTCTAGCAAACACATTGGTGGTAGTCTTGCCCTTCCTCTCCTGCATGTCATCCTGCAGCTGCTCCACAACTGACTGAATCTCAGTTACCTTGACATCTAGATCATAGAATTTTTGTTCCATGATTCTTTCCAGGCTCTCCTGGTTTTGAGTTAGGGTGGCCAACCCCTTCTCAATCCTCAGAGATGATGCTATCAAGTAACCAAGCTGCTCCTGTTTGGTTTTCAAGAAATATTCAGATGCCTCCTCTTGAGTTGGCATCTTGGCAGCCTTCTCCCTCTTTGCCTTCTCCTTCTTCTCCTGAGCTTGAACTGATGATGGATCATCTTCATTCATGACAACCTCATTGTCCTCAAAGTCTGGATAAAGTGGAAAGTGTTCCTTATCCAACTGATATTTTCCTGTGCCCATCTTTGAGTTTATCAATTCTTGAATCTGAGGTGCATATCCACAGCTCCTCTTCTGATCTGCTGCAGTCCTCTTTATGGTTTCAACTATAAGGCTCATGACTTTGAATTTTTGTGGTACATCAAAGAAATGCAACATATTGATGGCATGCCCTCTGATCATGTTATGGTCACCAGACTTGGGAAACAAAGTGTGCCTCAGAATCCAATTTATGGTTGGCAACCCTGACAGCAGAAAGTGAACTGATCCAAAAGTGAAAGTCTCTAGGGCTTTGTCTGGGATCTCCTTGTACATGTGTGCCATGGTATTGTGTCCCATTTCTTCTTGGCATATACATCCAGATCATCATCATTTTCCTTTGAGGCATTTATCAGTTTTTCCCATTCTTCTACAGTGGATTGATACCTTGTACTTTCAGACATCCAAACTATTCTACCATCTGGGTAAAAATGTGTTGTGGAGTAGAATTGCATGATAAGTTCATCATTCCAATTTGTAAGCTTTTGCCCAACAAAATCTATAACTCCACAAGCAACAAAGTTGTCTTGCACTCCAGGATAGTGCTCTTCATTCTCCTTGATGAATTTCCAGTCAACCCACCTCATGTCACAGACTATGGGCACCTTGTCCAACAGAATTGTCTCATAGAAGTCTTGTTGTTCCTTTGTATGGAACCTGTAATCAACAGCAGTTCTTATCCTTGTGGCATATGGATCTACCATCCTCCATAGTCTCAGCCCTGAATCCTTCCTGATTCTCATGTCCTCAGCCACAGGATGGGCATCATTGTGGTCTGGTATCCTTGGCTTGAGCTTCCTTAGGACCTGTCCTTCTTCATCTTCCTCCTCAGCAACCTCAGGCACTGGGGCCTTGTTCTTCTCAGCAGCTGGAATACTCCTGGTATTCCTCTTTGGTGCAGACTTGGCCTTGGGGGCAGTTTTGGGTGCTTCCTTGGGCTTAGATGTTGCAGCCCCAGATCTGATTGCATCACCCATAAGCTTTGGTGCCTTTGGTGCTGGTGCAGAAGGCTCTTCCTCTTCCATCATTGAAGGTTGCCCTACAACTCTGGCCATGGTCTTCTTGACCCTTTCCTTCCTCTTCTTGCTTTCATTAGCTGGATCTTTGGGATCAAGATTTTCTGGCAGTTGAGTTGATACTCTGGCCTTGGGCATAGGTTGCCTTCTTGCAGGCCTTTTAATCTTCATGCCTGGCTTTATATCCTTTGCTGAGCCATATTCCTTCTTGAGCACCACTTTCTTGGAAGTAGCCTCATCTTCCTCAGCTTGTAATCTTCATCCTCTGAATCTGAAGTTCTTTTCCTCCTTTGCCTAGTTGCAGCCTTAGGCAAATTGCTAGGAGTCTTCTGCTCCCTTCATCTGAAGTATTGGAGGGACTAGTGCCCTCACTCAAGTTCATCTGCTCTTCTGCCCTGTTCTGGCTGTCACTTTGATCAGACATATTGCAAAAGCCGATTGCTGACCCTGTGAAGAGTTATTGATGAGATAGAAAAGATGAGCATCACAAAATGCAGAGGTTTTTGCAAAAGAATGACTCAAAAGTTCAGTCTTAGTTTTCCATAGAAAGCATTTCGGATCCACCGATTTTCAAACTCAGTGATACCGAAGCAGTTTTGGAACCTAAACTGATGATCTCAGTTGGACCGAGTTTCAGTTTGGTGGCACCGAGACTGCTAGGGTTTCACAGAATCCTCAAATCGGTTGCACCGATTAGTAATTCTCGGTTAGACCGAGAGTCACTAGTGCAATGGCATAAGCCAAATCGGTGAGACCGAGTTTTTCAACTCGGTGGGTCCGAGATGGTTTCGGCGGAAACCTAAACCTAAAAATTTGAATCACATCTAATCTATGAACTACTTTGGCTGGATAGAAGAGTTTCAATCGTGGCAAGAATCAATATGAAAACAATGTGCCAGGAATCAGACGTGGATAGCACGGAGATTAAGTCCATACCCTAACTTGGCGGTGGACTTGCTACGGCGGCAACGGTGGGGACGAAATCCGTTGACGGCGGCGGAGACCAGCGACAGGAGGCTGCTGGCGACGAGGAGACGATCCGGAGACCACGATGGCAGAGCGAGCTGTTGCGCGGGCGAAGGGTTTCGGAGAAATTTCCAAAATTTTGCCCGTGGCTATATATAGCTCGACCCTGTCGGTGTGACCGAGTGGAACAACTCGGTGGCACCGAGATGCATAACTGTGTTCAGTTACAGCAAATCGGTGAGACCGAAAAGTTCAAATCGGTTGCACCGAGATTGAAAACTCAGATCAACTTGATGATCTCGGTAGGACCGAAATGGAAGGATCGGTCAGACCGAGAATCACAAAGAGGTTTTGGAAGTTTAAGTCCATGACGAATCGGGGACTCCGAGTGCTCCTCACACAGAGTGGTTCGAATCTGACTTGATCAAATTTTGTGATGTAGCATGAATAGAGTTTGAGACGAGAAAAGCATAGATAGCTAAAGAAGGTTCTTAGGCATTCTTGTCCATCCACTTGGCACAAGAAAAGAACCAAACAATCAAAACAACAAGTGGATGTCCTTGAATGAGTAAAATATGCACCAACATGCTCACACAATAAGATGGCAATTGAAATATGTGGCAAAGCATGCACAACCAATTCTAGCATCTATCAAACAATTGGCGATGACTAGGTCATCTATATATGAGTATATTGACTTAGGAGTCAAATGAGAACATTTGATCATAGGTCATACTCATCGTTTAAGCTCAAGTGGGGTTACCACTTTTACATAATGCATTAATGTGTTCACACCATTAGAGTTGCTTTGACTCAATTCTTAGAGTTAAGCTCCCCCTAGATGTGAGATCCCCCCTTAGAGGGATGAACTAACCTTGGGTTTTGTCGATGATGACTTCATGTAGGTGTTGAAGATGTAGATGCTCAATGTTGATGTAGATCATTTGGAGCAATCCTTTGGAGTGAGTTGCACTTTCAACTTGCCTACATGGGTTAGTCCCACAAGGAACAAACAAGAATATCCATAGACATAGAGTGATGCACACACAAGATGATGTCCATGAAAACATTAGGTTACCTTGTCCCTTGCCTTACCAACATGAGGGTTTGTGACTCCTTGAACTAGTGCAAGATGTGAAAGTTGATTGCACTTGTTCTTGCCAAAATGATATGAGTGAAGAATGTTGGCGGAGTCACCCTCAAGAACTCTCTAGTTCTTCTTCTTCGGGATCCACATCATCTTGATGGGAATCCTTGGAGTTGTAGTTGTACTTGATGAAGTAGAACTTGACGTAGTCTTGGGGACCCACTTGAACGAGGCTTTAGGTGCTTCTTCAAATGCATCAATCTCTTCTTGAAGCTTGTCCTTGCCTTTGTTCTTGTGGTCTTGTGGTGGAAGATCATCTTGAGCTTGTGTCCCCTTGAAGGAAGTAGGATCATACTTCTCTTGTTGAGGAACAAACTTTGTCTTGGGGTATTGATCTTCTTCCCACTCAACTCCATTGGCGTTGAACTTTCGTTCAAAACCAACACCTTGATTCTTCCGGTGCCTTCCTTGCTTGCGTACAATTTCCTCGAATTGCTTACTCCCGGCAAGGCTCTTGTAAACACCTTTCTCTATAATTCCCTTCAATAAACTATTTTCTTGCTCAAGTGTAACTTGGCTAAGAGAATCATTAGTGGAATCAAGAGAACTACTAGAAGCAACAACATTGGATTTGACATTATTATTGTTACTACTAGAGGAAGTATCTTTCTTGTACTTGTTACTAGACTTGACTTGAGGCATGTAAGTAGATAAGAGTAAACGCTTGGCAATGTAAGAAGAACTTTTCTTGCGGAGATCATCATTGATTGCCTTTAAGAACTCATGCTCTTGCTCAAGATTGAGCTTTTCAAAGCTTAACTTCTCATGAGCCCTTAAAAGTTCTCAATGATCTTCGAAGATAGTTTCATGAGCCAACTTAAGAGTGTTTAGTTCTTTAGTTAGAAGCTCAATTTTCTCCTTATCATTGTCATTCGTTTGATTATCATGATTAATTAACGTTTCATCATAGTATTCATCACTAGAGTTGTCAACAAGTAAATCATCATCCACAAGCAAGTCATCTTCATCACTATTGAAATCAACATACTCAGGATGTGTTACCTTTGGACCTTTGGCCATGAAGCATCTTCCAATTCCCTCATTTGGTGAATCAAATATGTCGTAGGAGTTGGTTGACACAAGTGCTAGACCGGCAACACCTTCATCTTGAGTATGTTCGGAGTCAGAGTGATAGCTTCTCTCGGAGTGATTGTCGGAGTCGGAGCCAGAAACCCATTCACCAACATGAGCTTGATGTCTTCGTTTTGTGTAGCTCCTTTATGACTTGTCCTTTATTTCCTAATCCTTACTTCCCCGTGAGGGTCTTCGTTCATAACGATCATCTCTACTCCTCCTCTCTCTTGGTGGTGATTCTTCTCTTTTGCTTCTTCTTCTTGGAGAATGTTCTCTTCTTTTATAGGGTGTCGTACACTCATTGGAGTAGTGTCCGGGTCTCCCACAATTGTAGCAATTGCGCTCTCGACTAGAAGATCTCTTGTCATGATAAGACCTTGACTTGGAGCTTCTTTCTTTTCTTCTACTCTTGTAGAATTTGTTGAAGTTCTTCACCATTAAGCTCAATTCTTCATTGAAGGTTTGTTTCTCACCTGATGATTTGGGGGCTTCACTTGAGGCTTTGTAAGCACCACTTGACTTGTTGTGAAGTTCCTCCTTATCCTTGAGTGACATCTCATGAGCAACAATCCTTCCAATGACTTCTGTTGGCTTGAGATCTTTGTAGTTTGGCATCATTTGGATCAATGTGCACATGGTATCATACTTTCCATCCAATGCTCTTAGGATCTTCTTGATGATGAATTTGTCGGTCATCTCTTCAGTCCCTAAGCCGGCAATCTCATTTGTGATAAGAGCAAGCCTAGAGTACATTTCAGCGACACCTTCACCATCCTTCGTTTTGAACTTGTCAAGCTGACTTTGGAGCACATCCAACTTGGATTCCTTGACGGACTCGGTACCTTCGTGCATATCAATCAAAGTATCCCAAATTTCCTTTGCATTCTCAAGATGGCTGATCTTGTTGAACTCTTCGGGGCACAACCCGTTGAAGATGATATCACAAGCTTGAGCGTTGTATTGCAGCATCTTCAATTCTTCTGAATTTGCTTCACGGTTTGGTTCTCTCCCATCGAAGAATTCACCTTGCAAGCCAATACAAATAATTGCCCAAACGGCGGGGTTATGTCCAAGAATATGCATTTTCATCTTATGCTTCCAACTAGCAAAATTAGTACCATCAAAGTAAGGACCTCTACGGTGATAATTTCCCTCGCTAGACGCCATACTCTCCTAGGTTGTGAAACCAAGGCTATGACCACCAAAAGCTATGGAAATCAAAGCAAATGGAAACCTGGCTCTGATACCACTTGTAGGACCTTGAAGTATGTCTAGAGGGGGGTGATTAGACTACTTGACCAATAAAAACTTAACCTTTTCCCAATTTTAGAGTTTGGCAGATTTTAGCTATTTTAGGACAAGTCAAGCAATCATCACACAATTCAAGCAAGCATGCAAAGAGTGTATAGGTAGCGGAAATTAAAGCATGCAACTTGCAAGAAAGTAAAGGGAAGGGTTTGGAGGATTCAAACACAATTGGAGACATGGATGTTTTTGCGTGGTTCCGATAGGTGGTGCTATCGTACATCCACGTTGATGGAGACTTCAACCCACAAAGGGTAACGGCTGCGCGAGTCCACGGAGGGCTCCACCCACGAAGGGTCCACGAAGAAGCAACCTTGTCTATCCCACCATGGCCGTCGGCCATGAAGGACTTGCCTCACTAGCGGTAGATCTTCACGAAGTAGGCGATCTCCTTGCCCTTACAAACTCCTTGGTTCAACTCCACAATCTTGTCGGAGGCTCCCAAGTGACACCTAGCCAATCTAGGAGACACCACTCTCCAAGAAGTAAAAAATGGTGCGTTGATGATGAACTCCTTGCTCTTGTGCTTCAAATGATAGTCTCCCCAACACTCAACTCTCTCTCATAGGATTTGGATCTGGTGGAAAGAAGGTTTGAGTGGAAAGCAACTTGGGGAAGGCTAGAGATCAAGATTCATATGGTAGGAATGGAATATCTTGGCCTCAACACATGAGTAGGTGGTTCTCTCTCAAAAATGGTAAGTTGGAAGTGTAGGTTTAGTCTGATGGCTCTCTCCACGAATGAAGAGGAGGTGGAGGGGTATATATAGCCTCCACACAAAATCTAACTGTTACACACAATTTACCAAACTCGGTCGGACCGAATAGTTAAACCCGGTCAGACCAATTTAGTAAACCTAGTGACCGTTAGTGATTTTCGGTGGGACTGACATGCATCTCGGTAAGACCGATTCGGTTAGGGTTAGGGCATAACGTAATCTCGGTGAGACCGATTACACAAACTCGGTGAGACCGATTTGGTAATAAGCTTTCCATAGAGTTGGTCAGGTAAACTCGGTGGGACCAATTTGCTCTTTTCGGTGAGACCGAAATGTTACAAAAAGGAAACAGAGAGTTTACATTGCAATCTCGGTGGGACCGATCGCTCACTTCGGTTAGACCGAAACGTTACGAAGGGAAACAGAGAGATTGCAATCCCATCTCGGTGAGACCGAGATCCCTATCGGTAAGACCGATTTGCTTAGGGTTTGTGGCAGTGGCTATGACATTTGGAATCGGTGGCGCCAGATTGGAAGAATCGGTGTGAACGATTTTGGCTTTAGGTTTAGGTCATTTATGGATGTGGGAAAGTAGTTGTGGGTTTTGGAGCATATCACTAAGCACATGAAGCAAGAGGCTCATTAAGCAACACCTCATCCCTTCTTGATAGTATTGGCTTTTCCTATAGACTCAATGTGATCTTGGATCACTAAAATGTAAAATGAAGAGTCTTGAGCTTTTGAGCTTGAGCCAATCCTTTGTCCTTAGTATTTTGAGGGATCCACTTTCATTATCCATGCCATGCCATTCATTGAGCTTTCCTGAAATAATAGTCTTGGAATAGCATTAGCTCAATGAGCTATATGTTGTTATGAATTACCAAAACCACCTAGGGATAGTTGCACTTTTAGTGGGCTTGATCCTTAAAGGATCGATGCCAATCTTCCGCACTGTGTCCTGATAAAGCAGGTTCAGGCTGCTGCCTCCGTCCATAAGGACTCTTGTGAGGTGAAATCTGTCTATAATTTGGTCTAAAACCAATGCTGCTGAGCCGCCGTGACGGATGCTAGTAGGATGATCCCTACGATCAAAGGTGATCGGACAAGCTGACCATCGGTTGAATTTGGGGACGACTGACTCCATCGCATATACGTCCCGCAGTGCTCGCTTCCGTTCCCGCTTGGGGATGTGGGTGGCGTAGATCATGTTGACCGTTTTCACCTCGGGGGGGGGGGGGGGATTTCTTCTGCCCCCCCATGTTCGGACGCCAAGGCTCATCGTCATCGTCGCTGTGCAGCCCCTTATCCTTGTTTTCGGCGTTTATTTTGTCGGCATGTTTAAAGACCCAGCAATCTCTGTTGGTGTGGTTGGCTGGCTTGTCCGAGGTGCCATGAATTTGGCACGAGTGCTCCAGTATACAGTCCAGACTGGACGGTCCTTGATTGTTACACTTGAATGGGTTCTTCCGCTGACCGAATTTCGATCCGCTGAATCTGGCATTGACCGCCGTATCCTCGGTGTTGTCGTCGTTGTTCCGTCGCTTGTGTCTGTTGCGCCGTGGCTTGCCATTATTGTCCCAGACATCTGAAGTTCCAGAATGTGGCGTAGTGCTACTGCGAGCCAACCAGCTATCCTCGCCCGCGCAAAAGCGGGTCATTAGTGTCGTAAGAGCTGCCATGGACTTGGGTTTCTCCTGGCCGAGGTGTCTGGCGAGCCACTCGTCACGGATATTATGCTTAAAAGCTGCCAGGGCTTCGGCGTCCGGACAGTCGACTATTTGGTTCTTTTTAGTTAGGAACCGAGTCCAGAATTTCCTGGCTGATTCTCCGGGTTGTTGAGTAATGTGGCTCAAGTCATCGGCATCTGGAGGTCGCACATATGTGCCTGGAAGTTGTCAAGAAATGCGTCTTCCAGATTTTCCCAACTGCCAATGGAATTTGCGGGCAGGCTATTTAGCCAGTGCTGGGCAGGTCCTTTGAGCTTAAGGGGAAGATACTTGATGGCATGTAGAACATCTCCGCGGGCCATGTGAATGTGGAGAAGGAAATCCTTGATCCATACTGCGGGGTCTGTGGTGCCATCGTATGATTTGATGTTTACGGGTTTAAACCCTTCTGGGAATTCATGATCCATCACTTCATCAATGAAGCATAGGGGGTGTGCGGCGCCTCTATGTCGGGCTATGTCACGGTCTAGTCCGGCTGCGTCTGACTGGTTGTATTCGGCCCGGCCGGATTTGTTGTTAGTGAATCCGGTATGACGGTCATCGTCATGTGCTTCAGCGCGCCCCCGTGATCCGTAGATCGATCTTGGTTGTCCTGCGGCATTATCCAGTTTATCGCGCAGGTCCTGAGTATTGCCCCGGGCCGTAGCAAACCGGCGCGCGGGTACGGGCTGGTATTTTAGCTGATATGCCATTTTGTCCCGACCACGAGGCGGTCGGTCAGCCGTGGGGCGCTCGAGTCCGTATTCCTCGCCTGCCAGGACTTCTGTCCATCCATTTGTGAGCAGATCTTGATCAGCTTGGAGCTGGTGCTGCTTCTTCTTCAGGCTTCTCGCAGTGGCAATAAGCTCGCGCTTGAAGCACTCCTGCTCTGCGGGGTCTTCGGGTACGCCAAACTCGTCGTCACCGAGGCTAATCTCGTCTTCGGAGAGGGGCATGTAGTTGTCCTCCTCCGGATACCCGTCTGTCGCCTGTTCATCTAGGCTATTATGCACGTCTTCCTGTTCGGCCTGCTAGAAGGCGGGCTGTTCGGGATTGTATTCATCATCGGCACCGTCCGGATTATTATCATCTCCGGTGCCGGCATTGCCTTGGCGGGGCTTGGAGCGGCGCTGGCGACGCCCATGCTTTGCTTTCTTCTTGGAGGGGTTATCCTCCGTTGCCTCGTCGCCATTCATTTCTTTCAGAGTGTCCACCATATATATATCGTATGAAGAGGTAGCTGCCCACCGCCCTATGAGCGGTGGCTCCTGTATGTTTCCTGCATCGTCGTCCATACTGTCGATGTCTTTGAAGTCAAAGTCGAGCACGTCGGTTAAATCATCGATCGTGGCGACAAAGTGGGTGGTGGGTGGGCAGCGAGTTCCTTCGTCGCCTGCTTCCCGCTCCAGCCGAACATAGTTCGGCCCAGAGTCTCCTGACAAAGAGAGAGACTTCAATGAGTTCAGCATGTCGCCCAAGGGTGAGTGCTGAAAGATGTCCGTAGCGGTAAACTCCATTACCGGAGCCCAACCTGGCTCAGCTGGCTCGAGAGTGAGCGGACCAGGACCAACAGCCGGATATGAGTCTGGGGGTCCGGGATTACAGGCCTCCACAGCGGTGGGACCCGTGTTCGACTCCACCGCCGATAAGTGTGCGGCCTGTGGAGCGGGATCTAGCCCTCCGTCCATAGCCAACGCAACCTGCCCTGGATTTAGATCCAAGGCTGCTTCGGGGATGATGTCACGGGCACTGTCCGACAGCAGGTCTAGGCCGTGCTCGTCGTGGCTGTCCGGCGCTCCTGGCGCAGGCTCGAATCGTCGAAGATCAAGTCTCCACGGATATCCACCATGTGGTTCAAGTTTCCGAACCTGATCTAGTGGCCAGGGGCGAAGCTATCGATCTGCTCCAACCGGCCAAGCGAATTGGCCCGCAGTGCGAAGCCGCCGAACACAAAGATCTGTCCGGAGAGAAAAGTCTCACCCTAGACCGTGTTGTTGACGATTGAAGACACCATCAAGCCTCGAAGCGACGACACAGAGGAACTCTCAATGAAATCACCAATGTCGGTGTCAAAACCAGCGGATCTCGGGTAGGGGGTCCCGATCTGTGCGTCTTAGGCTGATGGTAACAGGAAGCAAGGGACACAATGTTTACCCAGGTTTGGGCCCTCTCGATGGAGGTAAAACCCTACTTCCTGCTTGATTAATATTGAAGATATGTGGAATACAAGAGTAGATCTACCACGAGATCGTAGAGGCTAAACCCTAAGAGCTAGCCTATGATGGTATGATTGTAACTGTGATCGGCCTTCTAAGGGCCATGCTCTCCAGTTTATATAGACACCGGAGAGCTAGGATTTACATGGAGTCGGTTTACAAGGAAGGAAACATAATATCCGGATCGCCAAGCTTGTCTTCCACGCAAAGGAGAGTCCCATCCGGACACGAGCCGAAGTCTTGAGTCTTGTATCTTGACGCTTCTATAGTCCGGACGATGTATATAGTCCGGCTGTCCGGATACCCCCTTATCCAGGACTCCCTCAGGGAGAACCTCTCCTCCTCTCTCTTGGTGGCACCGGAGTGCCATCGGGAGGGGAATCATCGCCACGGTGATCGTCTTCATCAACATCACCATCATCATCATCATCCTCATCTCTTTTACGTGGTCCACTCTCCCACACCCCGCTG
This sequence comes from Triticum aestivum, assembly GCF_018294505.1. NCBI lineage: Eukaryota > Viridiplantae > Streptophyta > Magnoliopsida > Poales > Poaceae > Triticum > Triticum aestivum. The sequence continues at coordinate 152,995,965 of NC_057810.1, forward strand.
TAATCCCTACTTGAACATGGTGCTTTATGCTACATATTATTATCCAATGATGTGTTGCCATCCTATGATATTTGGAGTAGATATCTTTTGTCCTTGAGTTGATTGGTGATCTAGATTGGTACGAGTTGTATGTTTTATTTTGGTGCTGTCCTATGGTGCCCTCCGTGTCGCGCAAGCATGAGGGATTCCCGCTGTAGGGTGTTGCAATACGTGCATGATTCACTTATAGTGGGTTGCGTGAGTGACGGAAACACAAACCCGAGTAAGGGGGTTGTTGCGTGTGGGATAAAAGGGGACTTGATGCTTTAATGCTATGGTTGGGTTTTTACCTTAATGATCTTTAGTATTTGTGGATGCTTGCTAGAGTTCCAATCATAAGTGCATATGATCCAAGGATGGAAAAGTATGTTAGCTTATGCCTCTCCCTCATATGAAATTGCAATGACGACTATCGATCTTGTTAACAATTGCTTAGGACAATTCGCACACCGATCCACCATTATTCCACACTCGCTATTTATATTATTTAGTAATATATTCTAACTTTATGATAACAGCACCTACTTTTATATTTTAGCTCTCCGATATCATACAAAGTTATCCTCTTTATACCCACAACACAGTTTTATTTCTTGTTTCTAGTTGGAAGCAAACGTTCGGTGCACGTAGAGTCATATCAGTGGCAGATAGGGCTTGAGAGAATATTGATCTTACCTTTAGCTCCTTGTGGGTTCGATACTCCATACTTATCACTTCCACCTTTGGGAATTGCTACGATGATTCCCTGCACTTGGGGATTATCAAGCTCTTTTCTGGCGCCGTTGCCGGGGAGTAATAGCGTGGGGTTGATATTCTCGTGTGTGCTTGTTTGCTTTCTTCACTTAGTAGATTTTGTTTTTCCTTTTTTGTTTCTGTTTATTTGTGGGTGAAACATACAAAAAATTTAAAAAAGAATGAAAATACCAAAAAAATATTTACTTGCCTCTCATGCCTAAAAAAGTTTTTCGAAAAGAGAAGTGATTGGAAAGTTATGCATTGAAGAAGTGAGGGTCGACCTTGAGCACTTGTGTTCATGCTCACGGAAACAATGTAGAATTTTTCATGGAAGTTTCTCTGTAAATAATTATCCTCTTGTATATATCCTTTGTATTATAAAAATAATGTGCCAAGCTTTGGTTTTAGTGTGATAAGATTGCTTGCTTACTATGTGCAGAACAAAAACAGAAACTTTGGCTGTAGTGCATGAATTTACATTTTTTATTGGAAAGTCAAATGGGTCTGAAACCTTTTGAACATTACTTATGTACGAATTTTTCAAATTTTCAAATTTATTCCATAATTTTTGGAGTTACGGAAGTTTACTAAACTTCCAGATTACTACAGACTGTCCTGTTCTTGACAGATTCTGTTTTTCGTGTGTTGTTTGCTTATTTTGATGCATCTATGGCTAGTATGTAGGGTATGAACCATAGTGAAGTTGGAATACAGTAGGTTTAACACCAATATAAACAAAGAATGAGTTAATTACAGTACCTTAAAGTGGTAGTTTGCTTTATTACACTAACAGAACTCACAAGTTTTTGTTTAAGTTTTTGTGAATGAAGTGTTTGAAGAACGAGGAGTTACCGATGTGAGAAGAATAAAGAGAGACAAGAGTTCAAGCTTGGGGATGCCCAAGGCACCCCAAGTAAATATTTCAAAGGATACTCAAGCATCTAAGCTTGGGGATGCCCCGGTTGGCATCCCATCTTTCTTCTTCAACAAATATCGGTATAGCTCGGTTTTTGTTTTGTTCACATGATTTGTGTCCTTTGTGTTTGTATTTTTCTTTAAGAATCATGCTAGTATCAGCTAGATCTTCATTGATTTACAAAATGCTTCATGTGCTTCACTTGTATTTTTTAAGTATGATCTTATAGAATTGCTCTTTGTGCTTCACTTAAATAGTTTGAGTATGGTTTTATAGAATGCTTCATACGCTTCACATATATATTTTGAGCTTGTATGTTGGCTAGTCTATATTAATTGTAAAATGCTCCAGGAACTTCACTTATATCTTTTGGAGTATGAATAATACTATAATTTAAAGTGGGTTTGGAAGAGTGTCAACTTTAGGAATTAGTGATCCCACTATCTTGGAGGAGGTTGAATCTTTGTATGATATTTATGAAAGTGGATTTGGAAGAGTGTCAACTTTAGTTAGTATTCCACCATTTCGGAAGAGGTTCCAATTGAGTATGAGAACAAAGTTGCTATCCATGTTGCTACTGAAATTTTTTATGAGGGAGGAATATGTGCTTGTAGGAGTTGCAATAATATCAAGTTTCCTCTCTATGTGCTTAAATTTTTAAAGTTATACTTGTTTTGCCTTCCTATGCTAGTTGATTCTTGTTCCTATAAATTGTGTGCTCACAAAATCCCTAGGCATAGGAAGTGGGATAGATTTAAATATGCTAGTCATATTCTTCATGATGCTCTTTTTATGTTTCAAATCTTATCTTTTATGCGAGCATCATTGAAATCATCATGCCTAGCTAAAAGGCATTAAAGAAAAGCGCTTGTTGGGAGACAACCCAATGTTTATACTTACTGTTTTTGTGTGTCTACATGATTAAGCTACTTTAGTAATCATGTTTTATAGCTTTAGTTTCAATAAAGTGCCAAGTAAGACCTTTGGGAAGACTTGGGTGAAAGTTAATGTGATCTTGCTGTAAAAAGCAGAAACTTTGCGCTCACGAGTTTAGCTGTCATTTTTTATAGAAGAGTTCTTTTGAGTTGATTATTTTTTCAGAAGATTAATAGACAAATTCCTCACGTCCACCAATTTATTTCATAATTTTTGGAGTAGCATAAGTATGGTTATTGTTCAGATCATTACATACTGTTCTGTTTCTGACAGATTCTGTTTTCATTACATAGTTTGCTTGTTTTCTAGTTTCTATGGCTTATATTTCTCAATATAATTTGTAGAAATGATATGGTATTTTAGGCATTGTGCTAAAACAATTATGAACCTTGTCTTTTACAGTACCAAAGTGCATGGTTTACTCTTTATCATACTAACCTATCTCACGAAGTTTGGTTGAGTTTTGTGTCGTTGAAGTTTTTAAGTTTTGGGTAAAGATTCGATGGACTATGGAATAAGGAGTGGCAAGAGCCTAATCTTGGAGATTCCCAAGGCACCCCGAGGTAATATTCAAGGACAACCAAGAGCCTAAGCTTGGGGATGCCCCGGAAGGCATCCCCTCTTTCGTCTTCGTTCATCGGTAACTTTACTTGGAGCTATATTTTTATTCACCACATGATACGTGTTTTGCTTGGAGCGTCATTTCCTCTTGTTAGTATTTGCTTGCTGTTATTTAGAATAGTGTTTTGCATCTTTAGTTTCAATAAAAATGTCAAGGATAGCCTTTACCATGCTTATTTTGCTAGTATACATGTTGCTGTTTCAAAACAGAAAGTTTACCGCTGTTGCAAAAATTCCCTAGAAAAGTCAGAGAATCGTATAATGTTTAATCTTTTTTCATATTAAGATCTGATAAATTTATTACAGTGGGAATTTTCTCTTATAATTTTTGGAGTTAGGGAAGTATTGATACTCTTGCATTCTTTACAGACTGTACTGTTTTAGCAGATTGCTGTTATGTTTGCATTGTTTGCGTATGTTTGCTTGTTTAATGATTCTATTTGAGGATAGGAGTATTAAATATGCAGAGGCATTTAGTACTCAATGTTGAATAATAATTTTAGTGATTTTTTACAGTAGAAAATGATAAGGTTTTGTATTAGTTTATACTAACCCATCTTATGAGTTCTTGTTAAGTTTGTTGTGAATGAAGCTTTTGATAAAAAGAGAAATCGTGATATGAGAGGAATTAAGGAGACATAAAAGCTCAAGCTTGGGGATGCCCAAGGCACCCCAAGATAATATTTCAAGAAGTCTCAAGCATCTAAGGTTGGGGATGCCCCGGTAGGCATCCCATCTCTCTTGTTCAACAACTATCGGTTAGTATCGGTTGAGCCTAAGTTTTTGCTTCTTCACATGAGTTGTGTTATCCTTGCAATGTCATTTTATTTCAATTTTACTCGTTGTTTGAATAAAATCTTTGGATCTGATTATTGAATAAAAAAGGGAACTCTCCCATGGCTAGTTAATTATTTGACTACTTAGTGTCTTTCACTCATATCTTTTGGAGTAGTTTGTCATTTACTCATGTGCTTCATGTATATCCTATGAGTAGATGGGGCAATGAATTGAATGTCATAAATCTGAATTTTTATATGTTTCATATGCTTATAACATGGTTAGTGATGACTTCACACATAGAAAGTATGAGGCATAAAAGTTGTTGAGAGTTGGCAAACGTAGCTTTGGTCATCGTTGCAATTAATAGGAAGTAATAAGGAAAGAGAGGTTCACATACAAATATATTATCATGGACATCTTTTATGATTGTGAAGCACTCATTAAGTATGACATGCTAAAATAGTTGACGTTGGACAAGGAAGACAACGTAATGGTTTATGTTTTCCGACATCTCAGCTAAAGTATATTGTCATTGACCTTCCAAACATGTTGAGCTTGCCTTTCCCCCTCATGCTAGCCAAAAATTCCTAGCACCAAGTAGAGATACTACTTGTGCTTCCAAATATCCTTAAACCCAGTTTTGCCATGAGAGTCCATCATATCTACCTATGGATTGAGTAAGATCCTTCAAGTAAGTTGTCATCGGTGCAAGCAATAAAAATTGCTCCCTAAATATGCATGACTTATTAGTGCGGAGAAAATAAGCTTTGTACGAACTTGTTATGGAAGCAATAAAAGCGATGGATTGCATAATAAAGGTCCATATACAAGGGGCAATATAAAGTGACGTTCTTTCGCATTAAGATTTTGTGTATCCAACCTTAAAAGCGCATGGCAACCTTTGCTTCCCTCTGTGAAGTGTCTATCTTTTACTTTATATTTTTACTTTATGCTTGAGTCAAGGTGATCCTCACCTTTCCCTTTTATTTATTTTATCCTTTGGCGAGCTCCTCGTGTTTGAAAGATCATGATATATATATCCAGTTGGATGTAAGTTAGCATGGGCTATTATTGTTGACATCACCTAAAGGTGAATATGTTGGGAGGCAACACAATAAGCCCCTATCTTTCTCAGTGTCCGGCTGAAACTCCATTACCACAAGTATTGCGTGAGTGTTAGCAATTGTAGGAGACTATATGATAGTTGAGTATGTAGGACTTGCTGAAAAGCTCTATTCTTGACTCTTTCTGATGTTATGATAAATTGTAATTGCTTCAATGACTGAGATTATAGTTTGTTAGTTCTCAATGAAGTTTCTGAACCATACTTGACATTGTGAATAGATTGTTACTTGATCATGAAAAGTTTTATGAGATAAGCTACTATTATGACACATATTGATGCTAGAAAAGGTGATTGAAATTATCTTTGATCAAACTTGTGTACCTAATAGCATTCACACTTCATAAATTATTTCTCTTATCATTTACCTACTCGAGGACGAGCAGGAATTAAGCTTTGGGGATGCTGATACGTCTCCAACGTATCTATAATTTATGAAGTATTCATGCTATTATATTATCCTTCTATGATGATTTATATGCATCTATATGTCATTTTATATGATTTTTTGGGACTAACCTATTAACCTAGAGCCTAGTGCCAGTTTCTGTTTTCTCCTAGTTTTTGTGTTTTACAGAAAAGGGATACCAAACGGAGTCCAAATGACGTGCCAATTTTTGAGGATTTTTTATGGACCAAAAGAAGACCACGAAGCATCGGAGTTGGGCGAGAAGAGTCCCGGGCTGCCCACGAGAGTGGGGGGCGCCCCCCCCCTAGGGCGCGCCCCCCTATCTCGTGGACAGCCGGGAGACCCCCCCTGACGTGAAACTAACGCCAAATATTTCTATAAATACAGAAACCTTCGGGAATTAACCTAGATCGGAAGTTCCGCCGCCGCAAGTCTCTGCAGCCACGAGAAATCAATCTAGGCCCTCTCCGGCACCCTGCCGGAGGGGGCCATCATCATCGGAGGCCATGGAGGAGGATCTTGGAGGGGCCATCATCACCATGAAGGCCAAGGACCAGAGGGGGAAAGCCATGGAGGAGGAAGCACAAGGGGGAGAACCTCTCCTCCTCTCTCTTGGTGGCACCGGAGTGCCATCAGGAGGGGAATCATCGCCGCGGTGATCGTCTTCATCAACATCACCATCATCATAACCATCCTCATCTCTTTTACGCGGTCCACTCTCCCACACCCCGCTGTAATCCCTACTTAAACATGGTGCATGCTACATATTATGATCCAATGAGGTGTTGCCATCCTATTATGTTTGGAGTAGATATCTTTTGTCCTTGAGTTGATTGGTGATCTAGATTGGTACGAGTTGTACGTTTTATTTTGGTGCTGTCCTATGGTGCCCTCCGTGTTGCGCAAGCGTGAGGGATTCCCGCTGTAGGGTGATGCAATACGTGCATGATTCACTTATAGTGGGTTGCGTGAGTGACGGAAACACAAACCCGAGTAAGGGGGTTGTTGCGTGTGGGATAAAAGGGGACTTGATGCTTTAATGCTATGGTTGGGTTTTTACCTTAATGATCTTTAGTATTTGTAGATGCTTGCTAGAGTTCCAATCATAAGTGCATATGATCCAAGGATGGAAAAGTATGTTAGCTTATGCCTCTCCCTCATATGAAATTGCAATGATAACTATCGATCTTGTTAACAATTGCTTAGGACAATTCTGCACACCGATCCACCATTATTCCACACTCGCTACTTATATTATTTAGTAATATATTCTAACTTTAACATCACCTACTTTTATATTTTAGCTCTCCGATATCATACAAAGTTATCCTCTTTATACCCACAACACAGTTTTATTTCTTGTTTCTAGTTGGAAGCAAACGGTCGGTGCACGTAGAGTCGTATCAGTGGCAGATAGGGCTTGAGAGAATATTGATCTTACCTTTAGCTCCTTGTGGGTTTGACACTCCATACTTATCACTTTCACCTTTGGGAATTGCTACGATGATTCCCTGCACTTGGGGATTATCAGATTACCGCCACCATCATCGTTGTCATCGTGGCAGAAGCCAGGCGGACTACGTGGTCCGTCGACCATCAAAACTTCAGCCGCAGGGTCGCTGCTATCGCACTCGGATGCGGTCTCGACGGAGCCAGTCGAACAGGCCGTAGAGAGACTCGTCGGGTTCGATTGCCGCGACTTGATGGGTGGCCGAATGACGAGCCACCGCATGTTTCACCCACCGCTGAAGCCGCGACCGACCGGATCGCTTGCGACGGCGAACAGCGGGGAGAGAGGACACCACGGGAGCCGATCGATACTAGGTCAATGGCTGCCAGAGAAGGACGTCGCGTACGCACGCGCGAAAGTGTGCCGCCCCTCGGACGGGGAGCGCCTCGATGTTAAGGGGAGCTTCTTGAAGCTAGGCAGAGTCGTCGGCAACGAAGACGAGCGCGCCGAGACGGATCTCGTGGCCCTCGGCCAATCCACTGCCGAAAACCATGACGACAGGGATCGGAAAAATGCAACTTCACCAAAAAGTCGCTAAGACACCTGCCCCACGGTGGGCGCCAACTGTCATAGTCCTAAGACTGACAGTAGAATGGGGGAGGGGAGGTATGGAGAGGCAAGATCTCAGCTATGCTGAAGTTGTACACACAGGATTTACGAGTTCAGACCCTTCACAGTGGAAGTGAAAGCCCTACGTCTCGGTGCCCGGAGGCGGTCGATTGGATTATATGCGTGTGGTGTTACAAGGGGTGCGAACCCTTGTGCCAGAGGAGGGGGGTGGCTTATATAGAGTGCGCCAGGACCCCAGCCATCCTCCATTACAAGGGGTTCAATGTACATAAAGACGGGGTGTTACTGATAGCGCCAGCCATAAGTGCTATTAATGATCTTAAAGACTACGGAGTGAACGCTTGGCCGTTGCAGTGTTGAGTGACTCCTGGTCTTGAGTAGGTCGAGTGGTCTCTTGTATGGTCGAATGACACCAGGAAGGAGGGGTACCCGAGTGATATGATTGGTCGATTGGATTGCACTCGACGTCTTCACTTGGTATTCCTTGTTGTCTCTTGGACTTCTTTGCTTTTAGGATAGTGACCTTGGATAGGGTGCATAGGTCAGGCCTGTAATCCTACCCTAGATCTGTATTCTCATCCGCCGTGTTCCATGGCATGCCAAAGGTAAGCTCGACCCTTTTATTTTCGTGTCGGCCCAGCATTGAGGATTGGCTTATCGGCCGTGGCAGGCCAAAGGTCAGCTCGATCTTTTCATTTACGTGTCGTGCCCGGCCATGCCTGACCAAAAATTCAGACATGACCTTTTTATTTTTAAATTATTAAATTGCTTATCATATACTTTCTCCGTTCCAAAATAAGTGTGTTGAGCTTAGTATAAATATGTTTTAGAGCTAGTATAAAGTTAAAACATTTATTTTGGCACCGAGGGAGTATATCACGTGGCGTAAATCAGACACGACCCTTATGGCCAGGTTTGCTGTAGACTCCCTTGATGTACTTTAACGGACGATTGGTCCCTACGCGAAAACAGCCGATGCGATGGGTGGGTGGCCATGTCGACCGAACCCCACCATACACTACCATGGGCAGCGCCGCCAGCCACCAGCGCGCCCGCACGCCCCTGCCTTCCCTTCCCGGTATATGCCCCGGCCCAAATGGCTCACCACCAGAAAGAACCAACCGAACCGTCGCCTGCGTGGGTCACACACTCAACAATCCATCCATGGTCGGTGCGGTGCGTTGCCACTCTCGTTCGGCACACGCGGCGGGCCACACATCTGATCTTCCCCGGCATTTTTCGAGGGAGCATTTCATTCGGACCTCGACCGCCCGTCTGATTCCGATTCAACCAGAGTTGTACCTGCAATCACGCGCCGCGGAACGAGCCGGCGCTCAACGCACCGTCCACCTTTTAGACTGTGCTACTCTCTAGCTGGCTATGGATGGGAGAATATGGGATCGTATATCAAAAAAGGAGAGGAGAATATGGGATCGTACACTGTGCGAGTGCGTGCGTTTGCTTCCAGCAACCTCCACATGAAGGCGGACGCTGACCCTGGACCCAACCCCGCCCCGAGGGAGTCTAGCCAGAGTCCGTCCCACGCAACACGCCTGGCTGGACGCCTGGATCCAACCCGCCGCCGCACCGAGCAACCGAGCCACAATAATTGGTTGCAGCCAAGCAAGTGCCACTAGCTACGGCAGTTTCCGAGTGTGTGCTAGTGCGGTCGGAGGTCTCTACCTTCCTCCGATCGGGTGCCTGTGGACTGTGGTCGCCAAGCCAGCCATGGCCTCCTTCCCCTCCGTCTCCGTGGCGAGGGCGAGGCCGAGACCCTTCCTCCTGCTGGCGGCGGCGGTGGTCGCGGTGGCGGTGCTCGCGCGCGGCGCCCACGCGCAGCTCTCCGCGGGGTTCTACTCGGCGAGCTGCCCCACCGTGCACGGCGCCGTGCGCCAGGTCATGTCGCAGGCCGTCATCAACGACACGCGCACCGGCGCCGCCATCCTCCGCCTCTTCTTCCACGACTGCTTCGTCAACGTACGTGACACAACACAACACCTTTGATTTCCGGTTCATCCCCTTTGATTGAATTGATCTGAATGGTGGCTCCAGGGCTGCGACGCCTCGCTGCTGCTCGACGACACGGCCACGACGCCCGGCGAGAAGAGCTCCGGCCCCAACGCCGGCGGCTCCACCTTCGGCTTCGACGTCATCGACAACATCAAGACGCAGGTCGAGGCCGCCTGCCCCGGCACCGTCTCCTGCGCCGACATCCTCGCCCTCGCCGCGCGCGACAGCGTCAACCTGGTCAGCCTCCGTCTCCACTCCACACTCATGCTACCAATTCTTCCCCAACACACGGATCGTGAATGAAACACTCGTCGTGCGTGCGTGCATTCAGCTGGGCGGGCCGAGCTGGGCGGTGCCCCTGGGGCGGCGCGACGCGACGGCCCCGGACCCGGACGGGGCGAGGACGCTGCCGGGCCCGGACCTGGACCTCGCCGCGCTCGTCTCCGCCTTCGCCGCCAAGGGGCTCACGTCGCGCGACCTGGCCGCGCTCTCGGGCGCGCACACGGTGGGCATGGCGCGCTGCGTCCAGTTCCGCACGCACGTCTACTGCGACGCCAACGTGAGCCCGGCCTTCGCGACGCAGCAGCGGCAGCTCTGCCCGGCCTCCGGCGGCGACGCCGGCCTCGCGCCGCTCGACCCGCTCACCCCCAACGAGTTCGACAACGGCTACTACCGCAACCTCATGTCCGGCGCCGGGCTGCTGCGCTCCGACCAGGAGCTCTTCAACAACGGCCAGCTGGACTCCCTGGTGCGGCTCTACAGCGCCAACCCCGCTGCTTTCTCGGCCGACTTCGCCGCCTCCATGATCAACCTCGGGAACGTCAGCCCGCTCACCGGGTCCAGCGGGGAGATCAGGCTCGATTGCAGGAAAGTCAATTCTTCTTGATTTACATACATACATACATACAGTAGTACTCCTATATATGGAAGCAACATGTTACTAATTCGTTGATGAAATCGACTAAGCATGACATCGCATCGGAATAGAAATGCGTCAAGCAATTAGTGAATTGATTGATTTATTTATTTTCTTTCTTTCATCATATTGTAGAGCTTTGCTATTTTTAGGAGGATATCATATCTGACGTAACCATTATCCATGATATGAACGATATGAAATGCACATTACATTACATATTTGGTACGTAGAGTACTCTATTTGGTACTTTAGTGTGGCGATCAGTGGCGTGGAAATTTGAAGCTAACAGCAGATCCATGGCCAGTCCAATCAGTGTGACATTGTTTACTCATACGCTGGTTGTGGCAGGGTTGGGCGAGCTCAACCGATCATGGAATAATTGTCCGCTCATAGTACTCGACAAAAGCGTTGCTACATATAAATAGCTGGAAAATGCTGGGCGCGCTCGTGGCTCTCTGATCAGTTGGTGGCGATCCCGTGAAGGAATATTGGCATCTTTTCGTTGTTTCAGAGTCGTAAATAATGTTTTGAGATCTGCGGATAGAGCAGCTGGGGAGCGACGAAAAGGCCCGGCGGAGCGCGTACGTCAAGTCCCTCGGTCATGATTTGGTTCCTGGAATGACCCTGAACCGTCTCGAAAGGGACTTTTCACCCAACAAATGCGGCCCAATTGTCTCTAGTTCTAGCCGTGCTCAGAGCAGCGCTAATCCATTGGATCTAAAATATCTACTCCAAAGAGGGGGAAAGAAAGACCTATATATCAAGACTTGGCGTTGATCATGCCCATAACGGTGAAGATAAGGTGTTGTAGCGCATTATTTGTGTTCTTGTGGACACCATTTTGCAGATAAATTGGTCCAGTTTGCCACTTGTTAAAGTTTGGAAATGGAAGGTCACTCGGCACTCAGGATATTTGCTTTACTTTTTTTTTTTGAGTAAAAGGATATTTGCTTTACTATGGTCACACGGAAGTCTCCCCCGCATGTAGTGGCGGAGCTTGGGCTGAATTTATGGAGGGGCAAATAGGCTAGAGGGATAGGAAACATGTTTTTAGGCTGATTTTAACTCGACATATGGGCTGAATAACCGGGGGGGGGGGGGGGGGGCAATGGCCCAGGCTGCTGTCCACAAAGCTCCGCCTGCATGCATTCCTCGAAGGTGACAAAGCTTAAGTCTCTACTATTAAGAGCATCTCTAACGGACGCGCAACCGAACACAACCGAACAGGGAGCTAAATTATTTTTACAACGTCGAAATAGCTTTTTTGCATGCAGCAAGACACTTGCTCCAGCAGGCGCTGCAAAATATGGCACGACGATATAGCTTCAGCGGCACTGCAAGATGCAGCGCGTGCAAGCAGCCGGAGCTTGGAAAAAATTGAAGCAACACATACGAAAAATATGAAACAACACATAGGTTAAAATTCATAGCATAGTTCAAGCCCAACACCACAAGCTAGTCCATACGATACAGATAAATCTAGATAAAAATGATACTACGATGCAAATATAGTAGATAAAACGCGTTGACGATATAAACTAGATAACTACTCCTTGTTGTCGTCCTCCTCGGTGGTGTAGTTCGACGACAAAAACGTGTCCTTCCACCGAGGATCATTGTCGTCCCAGGTCGACGCAGGTCCCAGTTCCCACTGGGCTTCCGCCAATGCCTTTCGCTCATGCTTGTCCGAACGTTCCCCGGCTCACTCCGACCTCTTCTGCGTCCAGAACTCGTTCTCGAGGGCGACATCCCGCGGGAAGCGCTCGCGCCACACCGCTATGGCATGCTCATCCGCCTCGGTGATGAGGAGGCGGCGCTCCCGCCTCTGCTGGATGCGGCGGTCCTTCGCGTGATTAGTCGCGGGGGAGGCGCGAGGTCATGCGCCTGTTGGCACGTCCACACGTCGGAGAAGTTTATCTGCGAGCGTGGCCTCTACAGGCGCCACGCCGCCGCGTCGTACGCGCAGGCGGCCTCGTGGGCAGTCTCGAACGTGCCGAGCACAAGGCGGGTATCACCGGAGTGGATCCCCATGTAATACATGCCAGAGGGGCGGCGACGGACATCGTGGAAGCCGGAGCTGCTCCGGGGGGCCGGGGGCATGGCGGCGGCAGGGTGTTGGAGGCGAGGAAAAAGGGCGCGGCGGCGGATGGGCACCGGCAGAGGCGAGGAAGTTCAGGCACGATGGGAAGAGAGATGTGTTGGAGACAGCGGTTGGCCGGTGGCCGCGCGTGGGATTTATAGAGCGCGCTAGACGACGTGCCCCAAAACTGCCGCGCGCGTTGCCGCTTTTTCGCGCGCGAAGGTTTTTTAGCGCGCCGGACTTTTGCGCACCTGCTGGAGCACGCCAACCGGGCTCGCGTGCGCAAAAACAACGCTTTTTTTCACGCGCGTCAAATCTAGCGCACTTGTTGGAGATGCTCTAAAAGAGAGCTGGTATCACCGGAGCGGATCCCCGCGTAATACATGCCAGAGGGGCGGCGGCGGACACCGTGGAAGCCGGAGCTGCTCCGGGGGCCCGGGGGCGTGGCGGCGGCGGGGTGTTGGAGGAGAGGAAAAAGGGCGCGGCGGCGGATGGGCATCGACAGAGGCGAGGATGTTCGGGCATGACGGGAAGAGAGATGTGTTGGAGACAGCGGCTGGCGCCCGCGCGCGGGATTTATAGAGCGCGCTAGACACCGTGCGCCAAAACTGCCGCATGCGAAGGTTTTTTAGCGCGCCGGACTTTCGCGCGCCTGCTGGAGCACGCCAACCGGGCTCGCGTGGGCAAAAACAATGTTTTTCTTTCACGCGCGTCAAATCTAGCGCGCTTGTTGGAGATGCTCTAAAGGAGAGTCGGTACCCGTAAACGTCTTCTCCCGGGAAATCCTGAAATAAATTCAGAAATAATGCGAGTATCAAGATTTGAACCATGGTGGGTTGGGGATACCACTGTCTATCTAACCATCTCAACCACATATTGGGTATGTTTACATCATCTTCTTTTTGGATTTTTCTTCCCACGTCCGCATCCTCGTTCGGTTTTCCATAGACATTTTATTAGTAATCTCACACGATGTCGCACACAAAAAAAAACTAGCGTATATAGAGTAAGTTGAAATAATCTTTGAACCAAATTGATACTTTTCTTTCCTTTTCCTATCATTCCCTTAAAACAATAATTACATTCACTAATTTATGGAATGTCCATAGGGGGAAAAGCACTACGATGTCTCTATCGAGGCACTCGTACTTGGTGTTAAATCACTAAAATTTGTTTTTGACGTTGCAACGCATGGGTAATTAGAGGATAATTAGTTTGATGCCAAGAATTGGCATGCCAGTATTTGGCATTGTGCTAAGTATTGACTACTAATTTATTGATTATCAAATTGTCTTGCCTATCTCACATAAAATTGTCAATATTTGGCAAGTCTTGGTATTATCAATATTTGGCAATACCAACATTTGGCTAGCTTCCCCGTACAAAAAAATAAAAGATTGTCTAGCTTATTTGGCTGCAAACCAATCATGCTCTCAGTTAGCTTACTTTTTTTTTGAGAAATCTCAGTTAGCTTACATAGAGTTGAAGGAGGGATCAGGGGAAGTTACAGTATCCTGACATCCTTTTGTCAGATTTCTCTAAACCGTGGTGTAACACAATGGTACACAAACAGTAATTATCTACAGTAATCCACAAACAGTACCAGTCTACAGTGATCCACGCATAGTGCAGAGCCCCCTGACATTCCTTCTTGGCTTTATACACACCGTTCACTTTGATGGAGTGGGAAGGTGAGGTTGGGGGCGGAGCCAAGGTTTCAGCATGGAGGCCCGAGCCTGGTTGATAAGGTTTTTTTTCCTAGCGCAGACTATCATGATATTATACAATGCGCTGCTTTATATAAAAATATACTTGTGTCAGTTTAAATTGAATATATGGAAAATAAATATGTCAGTAATGTTGTGAGAAGAAAACTTAGCTGTTAATTGTTATGCAATGTCGAAGCAAGTTGCCTTCCATTTCGCTTTGAATTTAATCTCGACGGTGTTTAGTGGCGCTTTTCTCTTCATTACTGCAAGATTTTCATTTATATATTTGCTAATTTTTATATAGGTCACATCTAAGTTCCTCGCCATACGTTCTATTTTGTTTGGAAGATTCATGTTCGACCAAGGCAGCGCGAGTACGCAAGATCTTTAGGGTGTGGCTATGTCCCGCCTACTGCAAGGCAGTAGCTTGCCTCGCCTGAAGGCAACCGCTTTGTGGGCCGGCCTAGTAGTGCTGTCTCACGCCCGTTTTTCTTGCCTTTTATTTACCTTATATTTTATTTTGTTTCTATTTTTTCTATTTTATTTTCTATTTTTATTATCCTTTTATTTTAAAGTGTTCATCCCACATTTAAGAAAAATGTTAACCATGTATTTTAGAAAATGTTAGACATGTATAGAAAACTATTTCTGATGTACAAATATGTATGAAAATAATTAGTCATCAAAACATGTATTCAAAAAATGTTAACCTGGTATAAAAAGTTGTAAGTGTGGTTTAAATAAAATGTTGATAATTTCTAACAAAATATTCCTTCCAATATAAAAAATGTTTCCGTGTTTCAAAAAACGCATGCTAACTTTAAAAAGTTGTGTATACAATGTAAAGGAAATGTTTGTGTAATGTAAAAAAATGTTTATTCCATTCAACAAATGCACGAGACAGTTTAGAGAAATAATCACATGTTTCCAAAGAAGTCCGTGAAATTTTAGAAAATATTTATACAATACAAAAAAACTAACAGTTCAGATATTTTATTACCATTAGTATAATATACAACGTGTATTTGGAAAAATGTTACCGCGAATTCAAAAAAGTGTTCAAAACATGTCTTTTTAAAAGCAGTACATGTCCAAAACACGTATTTAAAAAAATTACATGTTCAAAACACGTATTTGGAAAAAGTACGTTGTATATTTGAAAAATGCCCAATATGTAATATAAAAATGTTTGACGTGTGCTCCAAGAATGTACGTTGTGTACCGGAAAAAAACGTAGACATGCCTTGAAAAAATATAACTGGTTAAAACATAAAAAGAAAAAGCAAAAAAAAGATAACAAAGAAAACCAATAAATTAACAAAAGAAAACTAATGTACAAAAAAAACCAAAAAACAGTGAGAAAGCAAAGAAACCCAATGGGAAATGGAAAAACCCACAGAAAACCGATGAAAAGAAAATAAAGCAAAGAGGAAAGAAAAAGAAAAAAACCCGTAGAAAATCGGAGCTGAACGAACCTGCAGCTCATAGCGAGCAATTTGCGCTACTCGGTCCCGCTAGATGTCACCCGTAGGCGATTCATATCACGAATGTGTAAGAGCGAGACTGTAGGCTGTTTTCGATTGTCTCGGGGTAGTGGGTTGTAATTTTTTGTCACTCATGGGCCGCATATGGGCTAGTTGTTTTCTTTTTTTTTTCTCATCCTTTTCCCAAGCACTCTTTTTTTCTGCGAATCAAGAGCTTATATTGCTCAAGTAGGAGGATGACAAACTGAATACAACCAGCTAGGAAATAGGCATGTAATTAATCCAAAGACATCTCCTTCTCTCGTATGTGGCTTGTTTGCACATCGTTGTGTTGCTTTATTGGCTTCCTTATGTACAAGCATAAGCATGCAACTATTAAAACCTCCTATAAGCTCCTTGATCTCATGGCAAACGGTTGCGAAGACCGATCTCTCTGAAATTTCAAAGTTGCACATCTTTACCATCTCTTTAACATCACTCTCTATGCAGATCCTAGTGTATCCCAAATATCTTGCTATTTGGATTCCATCCCGGATGGCATACAACTCCATAACTTGAGCACTCGCTGCAAATTGGTAACAAAGAGCTTGCACACTTATTAGTAAGCCGTCTGCAACTCTGATCACCGGGCATATACTACTGCATCCAGTGTACTCGAGGAAACGTCGCGTCCACATTGATCTTAAGAGTTCCCATGTCTGGTGGTTGTCATAGCAACACTCTATCCACATTCATTGTAGGTCTAATTTCTTTCCCTATGGTTCTTAGATCAACTGCACTTTCCAATGCCCTATGAATAGAGGTTTGCACTGATCATTCTTTCTCTTCATGGGTTCTAGCATTTCTCTTTGACCAAACCGCCCAACAACCACATAGAACTGTACAAGCAAATTGGTCAGACCCTAGCTTTTCCTTCAATCAAATCAGATGCCCAAGTTTGCAGGTGTAAATCTTGAATTTTAACCAACAAAATTTCCTTCATTTCCTTCCAGAAGAGCCTTGCCCAAGTGCACTGAAAAGGGAGCATGTATAATGCTTTCATCGTTGCCACATAATTCAAAATATGGTAGCTTCCCAATGTGTCTTTTCAGCAAAATTGACTTGCATGGTAAAAATTCCTTAGTAACTCACCACCAATTTTTTTAACCTCAAGCGGCACAACCATTTTCCAAAGTTTTTTTTCAAAAGTTACTTCCAGCCTCCCCGCACGATGGACAGTTATACAGTCGTGCACACTTGCTTAGAGTTTTATACGTCAATCGCATTGTAGACCATGTTTCTCTTTCTCACAGACATTGACTTCATCTCCCTAGTTACCGATGCGTAATGCACGTATTGCATGGATAGCCTGTGTCACAAAGTTCGGTTCCTAATTCCATGTACCTTTTTTGTGATCAATGAGAGATCTTCTACATTGTAGTTGTAGCCCCTAGCAGTCGGATGATGGGTCGAAAACCATGATTAGTAGCAATCCATGTCCTCCCAGATTTTAAGGACGCGGCTAGCCTGCGCCGCTGCGCTCGCTAGTTGTTTCGAGCACACGCTTGAAGCGTGCTGAACAGAACAGCTCAAACACTACTGCGATTGATGCATGCGTTGATGGGTAGCTAACATCACAACCAGCCTCCTCACCCACCACACATCCATCCATCAGCAGCAACCGACACGTACGTGTGCATGGCAAACTTGTATCTGAAAAGTTGTTTGTTCGTTGATGTCCAACAATTTTTACAGAAAAGGCATACGCCCGACTTTATAAATAAAGCCACACGGCAGAGTAACTGACTTTGTTGGTCGTTATGGGCTATAACAGTTAACTATGTTAACGCACACTCCTCTAAGGCAACTAGTAAATCAGGAGGATGGAGAAGACCTCCTATGAGTTTTGTTAAGCTTAATGTCAACGCCTCTTATGACCATGATTAACTCAGGGGCACAGCTAAGGCTGTTCTCAGAGATGATAATGGAAGATTCATTGTTGGTGGAAACTGGAGGATTGATTGGTGTGTTGACGTATTAACATCAGAAGGTTGGCTCTAAGATTCGGCCTATCCCTTGCACAAAAGGCGGGTTGCAATCGTCTTGTTAATTCTGACAATATGGAGGTGATTGATGTAATGAATGTTGGAGATATGCCCTAGAGGCAATCATGTGATGATGATATTTTCATATGTATTCATGAGTCCTTTGTATTGTCCTTGAACATCATCAATGCTATGTATCAATAAGTCTGTGACTTGTTTGTGGAACTATATATTGTATGATGATTGTTCTAATGGTCCCTAGTTGATAAGGTTATGCGGACACATATCCTTGACTAGTATACGACTCGGTTGATGACTGTGTTTCACAGGTCATGTGCATGGAGGTGCTAAATCGATAGTATGGGCTCGGGATGGAAATCACCGAGTTGGACAAACCCACTTTGAGACGCAGCGAGATATAGTCATCTATTAGTCTCAAGTACAATGTCTATGCCATGTCCTAGACCTGAGGTCCTTGCTTGTTCTCGGGATGAGGATTGACTCACTTAGGGTCTATCAAACGCTACTCCGTAACTGGGTAGTTACAAAGGTAGCTTTCAGGTGAGTCGTGAAACATGCCGCGAGACATGGTTGACCAAGATGGATTTGCCCCTTCTATTTGGAGAGATATTCTCTGGACCCTCTCGAGTGATCAGATTCGGAAAGCATGGCCATGCGACTTGGGTTAAGTGTTAACCCAGTTCAAGAATCTGTATCACGATTTCGCGAAGAGAGGTCGAGCTATCACAAGGATGACAAGTACTCGCCTTGAGCTCGACAACAAATATCGTGAGGCAAAAGGAATGATGCATATGACACATTGTCGAGGTTCGTCAAACGACTTTATGCACACATGGGAGTTGGCACGTTCTGCTAGGAGCCGCTACCAACTATTGACTCTGGTCGTGTCCATGTGTACGTGAACCTATAGGGTCGCACACTTAAGGGGCTATAGCCCGTACAGATTGGATCCGAGTGGAAATGGACGCAGACTCCTAGTGAGCTCAAGTG
Source organism: Triticum aestivum (assembly GCF_018294505.1). Taxonomy (NCBI): domain Eukaryota; kingdom Viridiplantae; phylum Streptophyta; class Magnoliopsida; order Poales; family Poaceae; genus Triticum; species Triticum aestivum. The sequence continues at coordinate 153,014,841 of NC_057810.1, forward strand.
TTGAGCCCACCTTGGAGGTGGGCGCACCACTTAGGATTAATCTTTCCAACCCTCGATAGCCGTCGCCACTCCCCACGCCCATGACGTGCGACCGTACCTAGCAGTTCGCCGCCCACCGCTGCACCCTACACGTGTGGATACCTTGGAGGCATCGCATCTGTGGTGCTTGGACGGACCGTTCGAGGGAACCGCGAGGCGCCGTTCGTGGGAGATCACCATTCTCGGGTCTTCACTGCTCGCGGGAGATCAGCAACAACAGGAGGAGACGGGCCGAGAGATCGACTACACGCATCACCAACTCTACTTCCATTGCGGTGACTGCGCGTCTAGTGGTAAACCCGATCTCGTAATCTATTTCCAGCAGCATGATAATCACAAAGAGAGAAGAAGCCATCTAGCTACTGCCTACGGACCATAGGTCTATGCTGAACTACTCACACATCATTGGGGGAGCACCAATGAGGATGATGAACCCCTCCGTGATCGTGTTCCCCTCCGGCAATGTGCCAGAATAGGGCTCTAGATTGTATCTCGTGGTTCTGGAACTTGCGGCGGCTGAAATTGTGTTTCGTCGACTCCCCTAGGGTTTCTGGAATATTTGAGAATTTATAGAGCTGAGAGGCAGTGAAAAGGACTCCCGTGGGCCCCACAGGCCTCCCCTTTGGTGCTTCCTTGGCTCCCAAGTTGTCTTCTGGTCCAAAAAAAATCTCCAAAAAGTTTCGTTGCATTTGGACTCCGTTTGATATGGATATTCTGCAAAGTAAAAAACAAGTAAAAAACAACAGCTGGCACTGGGCACTATGTCAGTAGGTTAGTGATGGGGAACGAAGCATGAAAAAAAATCCTATGAACACCCAAGATCTAATCTAGGAGATGTATAGCAACGAGAGAGGAGTGGTGTATACATACCCTTGTAGACCAAAAGCGTTAACGATCTAGACATCGTGGTTGGCATAATTGTTGGAAATATGCCCTAGAGGCAATGATAAAAGGATTATTATTATATTTCCTTGTTCATGATAATTGTCTTTTATTCATGCTATAATTGTATTATTCGGAAATCGTAATACACGTGTGAATACTTAGACCACAACATCTCCCTAGTGAGCCTCTAGTTAACTAGCTCGTTGATCAACAGATAGTCATGGTTTCCTGACTATGGACATTGGATGTCGTTGATAACGGGATCACATCATTAGGAGAATGATGTGATGGACAAGACCCAATCCTAAGCATAGCACAAGATCGTGTAGTTCGTTTTGCTAGAGCTTTTCCTATGTCAAGTATCTCTTCCTTAGACCATGAGATCGTGTAACTCCCGGATACTGTAGGAGTGCTTTGGGTGTACCAAACGTCACAACGTAACTAGGTGACTATAAAGGTGCACTACAGGTATCTCCGAAAGTGTCTGTTGGGTTGACACGGATCGAGACTGGGATTTGTCACTCCGTATTACGGAGAGGTATCAATGGGCCCACTCGGTAGTGCATCATCATAATGAGCTCAAAGTGACCAAGTGTCTAGTCACGGGATCATGCATTACGGTACGAGTAAAGTAACTTGTCGGCAACGAGATTGAACGAGGTATTGGGATACCGACGATCGAATCTCGGGCAAGTAACATAGCATCTGACAAAGGGAATAGTATACGGGGTTGCTTGAATCCTCGACATCGTGGTTCATCCGATGAGATCATCAAGGAGTATGTGGGAGCCAACATGGGTATCCAGATCCCGCTGATGGTTATTGACCGGAGAGCCATCTCGGTCATGTCTGCATGTCTCCCGAACCCGTAGGGTCTACACACTTAAGGTTCGGTGACGCTAGGGTTGTATGAATATGAGTATGCAGCAAACCGAATGTTGTTCGGAGTCCCGGATGAGATCCCGGACGTCATAGGAGTTCCAGAATGGTCCGGAGGTAAAGATTTATATATAGGAAGTGTTGTTTCGGCCATAGAGAAAGTTTCGGGGTCACCCGGTATTGTACCGGGACCACCGGAAGGGTCCCGGGGGTCCACCGGGTGGGGCCACCTATCCCGGAGGGCCTCGTGGGCTGAAGTGGGGAGGGAACCAGCCCCTGGTGGGCTGGTGCGCGTCCCCCTTGGCCCCTCCTGTGCCTAGGGTTGGAAACCCTAGGTGGGGGGGGGGCGCACCACTTGCCTTGGGGGGCACTCCACCCCCCTGGCCGCCGCCCCCCTTGGGAGATTGGATCTCCCAGGGCCGGCGCCCCCCTCTGGGGGCCTATATAAAGGAGGGCAAGGGGGAGGGCAGATGCACCCTATGTCTTGGCGCCTTCCTCCCCTGCTACACCTCTTCCTCCTCCCGCAGCAGCTTGGCGAAGCCCTGCCGGAGTTCTGCTGCATCCACCACCACGCCGTTGTGCTGCTGGATCATCATCAACCTCTCCTTCCCCCTTGCTGGATCAAGAAGGAGGAGGCGTCATCCGCTCCGTACGTGTGTTGAACGCGGGGGTGCTGTCCGTTCGGCACTTGGTCATCGGTCATTTGGATCACGGCGAGTACGACTCCATCATCACCGTTCTCTTGAATGCTTCCGCACGCGATCTACAAGTGGTATGTAGATGCAATCTCTCTCCTATGACTCGTTGCTTAGATGAACTCGTAGATGGATCTTGGTAAATTTTAATTTTCTGCAACGTTCCCCAACAGTGGCATCATGAGCTAGGTCTATGCGTAGTTCTCTATTGCACGAGTAGAACACAATTTTTGTTGTGGGCGTAGATCTTGTCAACTTGCTTGCCGCTACTAGTCTTATTTTGCTTCAGCGGTATTGTGGGATGAAGTGGCCCGGACCGACCTTACACGTACGCTTACGCGAGACAGGTTCCACCGACTGACATGCACTAGTTGCATAAGGTGGCTAGCGGGTGTCTGTCTCTCCCACTTTAGTTGGAGCGGATTCGACGAAAAGGGTCCTTATGAAGGGTAAATAGAAGTTGACAATATCACGTTGTGGTTATTCGTAGGTAAGAAAACGTTCTTCCTAGAACCCAATTGCAGCCACGTAAAAGATGCAACAACAATTAGAGGACGTCTAACTTGTTTTTGCAGCAATTGTCATGTGATGTGATATGGCCAGAAGTTGTGATGAATGATGAATGATATATTGTGATGTATGAGATCATGTTCTTGTAATAGGAATCACGACTTGCATGTCGATGAGTATGACAACCGGCAGGAGCCATAGGAGTTGTCTTTATTTTTGTATGACCTGCGTGTCATTGAAGAACGCCATGTAAATTACTTTACTTTATTGCTAAATGCGTTAGCCATAGAAGTAGAAGTAGTCGTTGGCGTGACAACTTCATGAAGACACGATGATGGAGATCATGATGATGGAGATCATGGTGTCGTGCCGGTGACAAAGATGATCATGGAGCCCCGAAGATGGAGATCAAAGGAGCTATATGATATTGGCCATATCATGTCACTATTATATAATTGCATGTGATGTTTATTATGTTTATGCATCTTGTTTACTTAGAACGACGGTAGTAAATAAGATGATCCCTTATAATAATTTCAAGAAAGTGTTCCCCCTAACTGTGCACCGTTGCTAAAGTTCGTCGTTTCGAAGCACCACGTGATGATCGGGTGTGATAGATCCTTACGTTCACATACAACGGGTGTAAGACAGTTTTACACATGCAGAAACACTTAGGGTTAACTTGACGAGCCTAGCATGTACATACATGGCCTCGGAACACAAGAGACCGAAAGGTCGAACATGAGTCGTATGGAAGATACGATCAACATGGAGATGTTCACCGATGATGGCTAGTCCGTCTCACGTGATGATCGGACACGGCCTAGTCGACTCGGATCGTGTAATACTTAGATGACTAGAGGGATGTCAATCTGAGTGGGAGTTCATTAAATAATTTGATTAGATGAACTTAATTATCATGAACTTAGTATAAAACCTTTGCAAAATATGTCTTGTAGATCAAATGGCCAACGCTCATGTCAACATGAACTTCAACGCGTTCCTAGAGAAAACCAAGCTGAAAGATGATGGCAGCAACTATTCGGACTGGGTACGGAACCTGAGGATCATCCTCATAGCAGCCAAGAAAGATGATGTCCTAGAAGCACCGCTAGGTGAAGCACCCATCCTAGAGAACCAAGATGTTATGTACACTTGGCAGTCACGTGCTGATGATTACTCCCTCGTTCAGTGTGGCATGCTTTACAGCTTAGAACCGGGGCTCCAAAATCGTTTTGAGCGACACGGAGCATATGAGATGTTCGAGGAGCTAAAAATGGTTTTTCAAGCTCATGCCCGGGTCGAGAGATATGAAGTCTCCGACAAGTTCTATAGTTGTAAGATGGAGGAAAATAGTTCTGTCAGTGAGCACATACTCAAAATGTCTGGGTTGCACAACCGCCTGTCCCAGCTGGAGATCAACCTCCCGGACGAGGCGGTCATTGACAGAATCCTTCAGTCGCTCCCACCGAGCTACAAGAGCTTTGTGCTAAACTACAATATGAAGGGGATGGCGAAGACCATTCCTGAAGTATTTTCAATGCTGAAGTCAGCAGAGGTTGAAATCAAGAAAGAACATCAAGTGTTGATGGTCAATAAGACCACTAAGTTCAAGAAGGGCAAGGGTAAGAAGAACTTCAAGAAGGACGGCAAAGATGTTGCCGCGCCTGGTAAGCCAGTTGCCGGGAAGAAGTCAAAGAATGGACCCAAGCCTGAGACTGAGTGCTTTTATTGCAAAGGGAAGGGTCACTAGAAGCGGAACTGCCCCAAATACTTAGCGGACAAGAAGGCCGACAACACTAAAGGTATATGTGATATACATGTAATTGATGTGTACCTTACCAGTACCCGTAGTAACTCCTGTGTATTTGATACCGGTGCCGTTGCTCATATTTGTAACTCACAGCAGGAGCTGCGGAATAAGCGGAGACTGGCGAAGGACGAGGTGACGATGCGCGTCGGGAATGGTTCCAAGGTCGATGTGATCGCCGTCGGCACGCTACCTCTACATTTAACTACGGGATTAGTTTTAAACCTCAATAATTGTTATTTAGTGCCAAGTTTGAGCATGAACATTGTATCTGGATCTTGTTTGATGCGAGATGGCTACTCATTTAAATCCGAGAATAATGGTTGTTCTATTTATATGAGAGATATGTTTTATGGTCATGCCCCGATGGTCAATGGTTTATTCTTAATGAATCTCGAACGTAATGTTACACATATTCATAGTGTGAATACCAAAAGATGTAAAGTTGATAACGATAGTCCCACATACTTGTGGCACTGCCGCCTTGGTCACATTGGTGTCAAGCGCATGAAGAAGCTCCATGCTGATGGACTTTTAGAGTCTCTCGATTATGAATCATTTGACACATGCGAACCATGCCTCATGGGCAAAATGACCAAGACTCCGTTCTCCGGAACAATGGAGCGAGCAACCAACTTATTGGAAATCATACATACTGATGTGTGTGGTCCAATGAGCACTGAGGCTCGCGGAGGATATCGTTATGTTCTCACTCTCACTGATGACTTAAGTAGATATGGGTATGTCTACTTGATGAAACACAAGTCTGAGACCTTTGAAAAGTTCAAGGAATTTGAGAATGAAGTAGAGAATCAACGTGACCAAAAGATATTCTTATGATCAAATCGTGGAGGAGAATATTTAAGTCACGAATTTGGTACGCACTTAAGAAAATGTGGAATCGTTTCACAACTCACGCCGCCTGGAACACCTCAGCGTAACAGTGTGTCCGAACGTCGTAATCGTACTCTACTAGATATGGTGTGATCTATGATGTCTCTTACCGATTTACCGCTATCATTTTGGGGATACGCTCTAGAAACAGCTACATTCACTTTAAATAGGGTACCATCCAAATCCGTTGAGACGACACCGTATGAATTATGGTTTGGGAAGAAACCTAAGCCGTCGTTTCTAAAAGTTTGGGGATGCGATGCTTATGTCAAGAAACTTCAACCTAAAAAGCTCGAACCCAAGTCGGAAAAATGCGTCATCATAGGATACCCTAAGGAAACCATTGGGTATACCATCTACCTTAGATCCGAAGGCAAGATCTTTGTTGCCAAGAACGGATCCTTTCTGGAAATGGAGTTTCTCTCGAAAGGAGTAAGTGGGAGGAAAGTAGAACACGATGAAGTACTACCTCTTGAACCGGAAAGTAGTACAGCTCAGGAAAATGTTCCTGTGGTGCCTACACCGACTGGAGAGGAAATTAATGATGACGATCAAGGTACTTCGGATCAAGTTGCTACTGAACTTTGTAGGTCCACAAGGACACGTTCCACACCAGAGTGGTATCGCAACCCTGTCCTGGAAATCATGTTGTTAGACAACGGTGAACCTTCGAACTATGAAGAAGCGATGACGGGCCCAGATTCCAACAAATGGCTAGAAGCCATGCAATCCGAGATAGAATCCATGTATGAAAACAAAGTATGGACTTTGACTGACTTGCCCGATGATCGGCGAGCGATAGAAAACAAATGGATCTTTAAGAAGAAGACGGACGCGGATGGTAATGTCACCATCTATAAAGCTCGACTTGTCGCTAAGGATTATCGGCAAGTTCAAGGGATTGACTACGATGAGACTTTCTCTCCTGTAGCGAAGCTTAAGTCCGTTCGAATCTTGTTAGCAATTGCTGCATACTATGATTATGAGATATGGCAGATGGACGTCAAAACGGCATTCCTTAACGGTTATCTTAAGGAAGAGCTGTGTACGATGCAGTCGGAGGGTTTTGTCGATCCTAAGAATGCTAACAAAGTATGCAAGCTCCAGCGATCCATTTATGGGCTGTTGCAAGCATCTCGGACTTGGAACATTTGCTTTGATGAGATGATCAAAGCGTTTGGGTTTATGCAGACTTATGGAGAAGCCTGCGTTTACAAGAAAGTGAGTGGGAGCTCTGTAGCATTTCTCATATTATATGTAGATGACATACTTTTGATGGGAAATGATATAGAATTCTTGGACAACATTAAGGCCTACTTGAATAAGTGTTTTTCAATGAAGGACCTTGGAGAAGCTGCGTACATATTAGGCATCAAGATCTATAGGGATAGATCGAGACGCCTCATAGGTCTTTCACAAAGCACATACCTTGATAAGATTTTGAAGAAGTTCAAAATGGACCAGTCCAAGAAATGGTTCTTGCCTGTATTGCAAGGTGTGAGATTGAGCTCGGCTCAATGCCCGACCACGGCAAAAGATAAAGAAGAGATGAGCGTCATCCCCTATGCCTCAGCCATAGAATCTATTATGTATGCCATGTTGTGTACCAGACCTGATGTAAACCTTGCCATAAGTTTGGTAGGAAGGTACCAAAGTAATCCCGGCAAGGAACACTGGACAGCGGTCAAGAATATCCTGAAGTACCTGAAAAGGACAGAGGACATGTTTCTCGTTTATGGAGGTGACGAAGAGCTCGTCGTAAAGGGTTACGTCGATGCTAGCTTCGACACAGATCTGGATGACTCTAAGTCACAAACCGGATACGTGTATATGTTGAATGGTGGGGCAGTAAGCTGTTGCAGCTGCAAGCAGAGTGTCGTGGCGGGATCTACATGTGAAGCGGAGTACATGGCAGCCTCGGAGGCAGCGCATGAATCGATTTGGGTGAAGGAGTTCATCACCGACCTAGGAGTCATATCCAATGCGTCGGGGCCGATCAAACTCTTCTATGACAACACTGGAGCTATTGCCCTTGCCAAGGAGCCCAGGTTTCACAAGAAGACCAGGCACATCAAGCATCGTTTCAACTCCATCCGTGAAAATGTTCAAGATGGAGACATAGATATTTGCAAAGTACATACAGATCTGAATGTCGCAGATCCGTTGACTAAACCTCTTCCGCGAGCAAAACATGATCAACAGCAGAACTCTATGGGTGTTCGATTCATCACAAAGTAACTAGATTATTGACTCTAGTGCAAGTGGGAGACTGTTGGAAATATGCCCTAGAGGCAATGATAAAAGGATTATTATTATATTTCCTTGTTCATGATAATTGTCTTTTATTCATGCTATAATTGTATTATCCGGAAATCGTAATACACGTGTGAATACTTAGACCACAATATGTCCCTAGTGAGCCTCTAGTTAACTAGCTTGTTGATCAACAGATAGTCATGGTTTCCTGACTATGGACATCGGATGTCGTTGATAACGGGATCACATCATTAGGAGAATGATGTGATGGACAAGACCCAATCCTAAGCATAGCACAAGATCGTGTAGTTCGTTTTGCTAGAGCTTTTCCTATGTCAAGTATCTCTTCCTTAGACCATGAGATCGTGTAACTCCCGGATACCGTAGGAGTTCTTTGGGTGTACCAAACGTCACAACGTAACTAGGTGACTATAAAGGTGCACTACAGGTATCTCCGAAAGTGTCTGTTGGGTTGACACGGATCGAGACTGGGATTTGTCACTCCGTATTACGGAGAGGTATCACTGGGCCCACTCGGTAGTGCATCATCATAATGAGCTCAAAGTGACCAAGTGTCTAGTCACGGGATCATGCATTATGTTACGGGTAAAGTCACTTGCCAGCAACGAGATTGAACGAGGTATTGGGATACCGACGATCGAATCTCGGGCAAGTAACATACCGTCTGACAAAGGGAATAGTATACGGGGTTGCTTGAATCCTCTACATCGTGGTTCATCCGATGAGATCATCGAGGAGTATGTGGGAGCCAACATGGGTATCCAGATCCCGGTGTTGGTTATTGACCGGAGAGCCGTCTCGGTCATGTCTGCATGTCTCCCGAACCCGTAGGGTCTACACACTTAAGGTTCGGTGACGCTAGGGTTGTATGAATATGAGTATGCAGCAAACCGAATGTTGTTCGGAGTCCCGGATGAGATCCCGGACGTCACGAGGAGTTCCGAAATGGTCCGGAGGTAAAGAATTATATATAGGAAGTGCTGTTTCGGCCATTGGGAAAGTTTCAGGGTCACCCAGTATTGTACCGGGACCACCGAAAGGGGCCCGGGGGTCCATCGGGTGGGGCCACCTATCCCGGTGGGCCCCGTGGGCTGAAGTGGGGAGGGAACCAGCCCCTGGTGGGCTGGTGCGCCTCCCCCTTGGCCCCCCCTGCGCCTAGGGTTGGAAACCCTAGGTGGGGGGGGGGGGGCGCACCACTTGCCTTGGGGGCACTCCACCCCCCTGCCGCCGCCCCCCTTGGGAGATTGGATCTCCCAGGGCCGGCGCCCCCCCTGGGGGCCTATATAAAGGAGGGCAAGGGGGAGGGCAGCTGCACCCTGAGTCTTGGCGCCTCCCTCCCCTGCTACACCTCTTCCTCCTCCCGCAGCAGCTTGGCGAAGCCCTGCCGGAGTTCTGCTGCATCCACCACCACGCCGTTGTGCTGCAGGATCATCATCAACCTCTCCTTCCCCCTTGCTGGATCAAGAAGGAGGAGACGTCATCCGCTCCGTACGTGTGTTGAACGCGGAGGTGCTGTCCGTTCGGCACTTGGTCATCGGTGATTTGGATCACGACGAGTACGACTCCATCATCACCATTCTCTTGAACGCTTCCGCACGCGATCTACAAGTGGTATGTAGATGCAATCTCTCTCCTATGACTCGTTTCTTAGATGAACTCATAGATGGATCTTGGTGAAACCGTAGGAAAATTTTTAATTTTCTGCAACGTTCCCCAACAATAATCGTACTCGCGACACAATCCAATCCGATTCAAGTACCACACATGCAACACTTCTGAGTTTAGCACATGTACGGCTCGGCGGCGTCCTCTCCTTATTGATCCAGCAAGTGAGGGAGAGGTGGTAGATGAGATCTGAACCAACACGACAGTGTGGTGGTGCTGGTGGCAGCGGAACTCTGGCAGGGCTTTACCAAGCGTGTACCGGTGAAACGTGGGAGGAACTGGGAGAGGTAACGGGCAAGGGTCAAAGGGGGGATGCCCCCAATGCATCCCCACCTTTATATAGGCATGGAGGGGGATGGTGGCTTGCCCCCAAGGCCCTAGGGTCATTGGTCAAAGGGGGAGGAAGGAAATCCCTCCTTTCCTTCCCCACGGTGCTCCTAGATCAAGGTTGTGGGGAATTTTCCCACTACCCACGTTCATGTGGGTTCCCCAAAGCAGGTGGGATTCACTACAAAACCTTCTAGAACCTTCCTGGTACAATACCGAAAAAACTCGAATTTTTTTCGGAACCCTGATAAAAACTTTCCATATATGAATCTTTACCTCCGGACCATTCCAGAGCTCCTCGCGATGTCACGAATCCCATCTAGGACTCCAAACAACCTTCAGACTTTCCTCTATTAATATCTCAACACTACCCTAGCGCTACCGAACGTTAAGCATGCGACCCTATGGGTTCGAGAATCATGTAGACATGACCAAGACTTATCTCCGGTCAATAACCAATAGCGGGACTTGGATGCCCATATTGATTCCTACATATTGAAAGAAGATCTTTAACGGTTGAAGCACGATGTCAAGGATTCAGCCAATCCCATATGCAATTCCCTTTGTCCAGCGATATGTTACTTGCCCGAGATTCGGTTGTCGGTATACCTCCATACCTAGTTCAATCTCGTTATCGGCAAGTCTCTTACTCATTCCGTAATTCAAGATCCCGTGACTAAACTCATTAGGCACATGAAGCTTCTATGATGTTGTATTACCGATAGGGCCCAGAGACATCTCTAAATCACACGGAGTGACAAATTCTAGTCTCGGTCCACACAACCCAACAGACACCTTCGGAGATACTTGTAGAGCACCTTTATGATCACCTAGTTACGAAGTGACGTTTGATAGCAGACAAGGCATTCCTCCAGTATCTGGGAGTAGCATGATCTCATGGTCGAAGGAACATATACTTGACATGAAGAAAGCTATAGCAAATAACTAAATGATATGATGCTAAGCTTACGGTTGGGTCTGTCCATCACATCATTCTCCTAATGATGTGATCCTGTTATCAAATGACAACACATGTCCATGGTTAGGAAACCTTAACCATCTTTGATCAACGAGCTAGTCTAGTAGAGGCTTACTAGGGACACAATGTTGTCTATGTATTCACACATGTATTTAAGTTTCCGGTCAATACAATTCTAGCATGAATAATAAACATTTATCATGAACGGAAAATATAATAATAACCAATTTATTATTGCCTCTAGGGCATATTTCCAACAGTTAGTCCCAAAAAATGATATGAAGTTGCTATAAAATGAATGTAAAACATCCAAGAATGATAATATAACAACATGGAACAATAAAAAAATATAGATACATTGGAGACGTATTAGCGCCTTGAAGGTTAGAGGCTAACAAGAGAACATCCGAGAACGAAGTGGGGGCTCAAGGAGTTTGCAACCATGATCAAACACAATCCCACATCAACTTGGCCAGTGTACAACCAAAGAAGATATGGTTAGTATCCTCCCACACAGAGCATAGAGCACAAAACGCCGAGCCAGGGCCATTCCTCTTTTGAATCTGATTAGCAGAAGGCAGCCGACCCCTAGAGACCTACGAGAGAAAAATCTTGATCTTGGGAGGGATCCTGGCAGACCAAATGGGTTTGAACTTGGAAGTAGGGGTACCAGATATAATTCTAGTATATAGAGACTTAACGGAAAACTTCCCAGACGCAACATTGGGTCAGGTAACCGAATCCTCCTCCTCTGAGAGGATCGGTAACACAACAGCAAGACGATGCCAGTCCCCCAACTCTTCAGGAGAAAGGGACCTACGGAAGCCCAAGTCCCAGTTATTACAAGAGAGCTCAGAGTTTGAGATCTCAGGATTAGAACAATAAGAAAACAAAGTTGTAAAAGAAGAAGCAAGAGTGGAGTCACCAGACCAACAGTCCAACAAAAAACGAGTGGAGACACCATTATTGACCACAAACTTGACATGCTCCCTAAAAATGTCCCTCACCCTAATAAGGTCCTCAACCCCAGTGACAATGACCTCACTCTTAGAAAAGTTGATTTTGAGCCCCGACAAGGCTTCAAAGCATAGGAGGATGAACTTAAGATTGGTAATGCAAGATTAATTAAGTTCCACTAAAATGATCATATCATCAGCATATTCAAGGTCCAATTAATCTTGTCATGCTGTCTCCAGTAGATCTCGGTCTGCTGGTGCAATTGCATAGGAAGATCTTGAAGATCATAACACTTTTGCCAGCCGGCAGCCGATAGCCCAGCAAGTCAGCCTCAGCATCAAGCGACGAGACCTGCCCCAACAGGTCGCGCTTACACTTGAGAGGCTCGGTCGCGCGATTGCGCCCCCAACCCTTAAGGAATCTCCGAAGTTCATTCGAACAAAAATGCCAATCATCCACAGGGCCAAAGGAACAGACTTTTGAATTAAGAAGAGAGGTAATTTTAGCAGAAACCAGATCAAAGAAACCTTCAACTAAAATCCAAGAAGCATCGAATTGGAATCTAGAAACAGAAGCTAGAGAATTCATGCCCAAATCCAGGATGAGAGGAGAGTGGTCCGAGCCAACATGAGGCAGTGCTGAAAGGGACACACGGGGAAAAAGCAGGTCCCAAGGTCAGGTAACCAACACACGATCCATCACCAAGGGAATCGGGTTGGACTAATGATTAGACCAGGTAAAGCATGAGCCAGTTCTAGATAATTCACGAAGAGCACAATCTGCAATGAAATCATTAAACATGTCAGCCAAACGCCACGAGAAATTCAAGTTACTCTTCTCAGTAGGGAACCGGAGAAGATTAAAGTCACCACCAATGACAAAAGGAATGTTACAATAATTAATCTTAGCAGTAAGCTCATCCAAGAAGAATGAATCAATCTTCACGCTGATCGGATTATGGTGGTGTATGGCCCAGCTGATGTCTAGCACTTTCATGTGCTAGCTTGCTGATTTCCTCTTTGCGATGCTTTTTTGAACGTGTGTGATTGCTCGTGATGCCTCCCGTCGCCAATACCTCATCAATCGATCCATTCATGTATAGTGTCGAGCACTATGTCGTCGGCTGATCCATCCACATGTCGCCCAGCACACCGTTCATTGGCACGGTTGGCTTGGAATCAGGATGACTGATCTGACAGCCCCTGTCGGTCTCAAAATCGGCGGATCTTGGGTAGGGGGTCCAGAGCTGTGGATCTAGGATCAACGGGGAACAAGGGACGATGAACACAATGTTTACCCAGGTTCGGGCCCTGTCGAAGAGGTAAAACCCTATGTCCTACTTGATTGTATTTGATGTATGTTATGGTTATAGAGTAGATCTACCTCGAGATCAAGCGATCTAACCCTAAGACGATCAGGTGATGGATGTAGCTCTAGACCTAAAGACTGAAACCCCCTGGTTTATATAGACACCAGTAGGGTTAGGGTTACAAGCGATCGGTTACAAAGAAGGGAAGATCCTGCCTAATCTTGGCTTGGAGGGCACACCATGACTCCGAAGATTCCTTATCCGGCCACGAGTCTGCACTCTAGCTTGGCCCCATAGTGGATCATCAGTCCGGCCCATATGTAATGAGTCGACGGCCCGGGGACCCCTTAGTCCAGGACTCCCTCAGTAGCCCCCAAGCTAGCCTCCAACATCAGGGATTATCATTTGGCGTGCTCCAAATCTTCGGCTTGCGAGGTGAGTTCTTCATCTTTTACCTGAATTGTTCGGAGAAGGGCTTCATGACCGAGCACTCTCTAAAACAACATCAGAGGTTTATCACTCAATATAGTCTAGATCAAAACTGTATCTGTGCCCGACCAGTTTGACAATCCGGACGTTCAGGACCCCACCAAAACACAGTGAGCCCATAAGAGTTTAATGCTTACCTTAGGGCGGGGGTCAACTTTGACTGTCACACCTTCTTAGAAGGCACACGGCCCAATGCCAAGCCCATCCTTTCATTTTTGAGGCTAAGCGCCTATTTATAGATCCGAAGGTGCGGGGACGGTTAACCCATCCCCTTTGTGAAAAACAGCACTGAAGAAATCCTCAGGCAACTTGGAGCGGCCCAAACCGAGCTTGAATGGATCACCGGTCTCTTTTCTTCAAAAATACAGGTGCGAGATAGCTTAAAAACATTTTATAGTTCCTAACCTAGCAGCCCCAAGCCTTAATAGTGGTGGGCCGACCGAGTTAAGGATCCTTGTATTGTCTTGATTTTGCAGGCCGTGAGGGAGCAGAACAGCAAGTTGTCCGAAGACCTCAAGCTGAGCCGAACACAGTTAGCTAGTGCTAAAGCCGATCTAGAAGCAGCCAAAAAGGCTACCAACAAAAATCCTGGTAAGTGAAAAAACTTTAGAATGCTACAAACTGTATGGCGTTTCCTACATATTAATGCCATGCTTTCCCCGCAGCCGCCGAAGCGATGAGTCAATTGCGAAGGGAACTGGAGGCTGGCAAACGAGTGCTGACATGAAGTCAAGAAGAGAAGAATGATCTCAAGGCGGAAAATTGGCGAAAAGCCGAGGAAATCGAGCAGTTGAAATCTCATTTTGCTCAGGCCTTGGAGGAGAATCAGAAGCTAAAAGGTGGTATATTTGGTAAGTCACAAATTCGATATCACGCGTATGTGGGTGATCACAATATGTTGAAACGCATCCTACCCTTGTTTGCTGGGTCTCCTGACAGGGCGGCCTGAAGAGGAGGTGGGTTCCTTTAGTGGGAACCTTTTGAAGGAGCTGACCAAGGCACATGAGCGAGCCCGGAAGGCCATGAAAAACATGGTTAAAGCACTATGGCCACTGGAAGTGCCACCAGAGAGCATGGATGAGCTGGCTAGCTGCTTTAAAGGAGCGAGGCAAAGCTTTGAATTATGGAAGTTGTAGGTCTGCCAGGAAGGAGCGCGCGAGGCCTGGGCAATGGTGAAGACCTGATTCATCCAGCTTGAACCCGAATATATGGCTCGGGTGTGACCCGTGTGGCCGAATGGGTAGGAAATACCGCTTAGCTTGGTATATGACCAAGTGATGCCCGCTGCTCGGTACTCCCAGAAGGATTGTGCCTTGGACAGTTTGATAGATGGTATTGAGAAAGAGTATGGTGTGTGATTCTATGTATCCATGTACTTTACATTGCGCGATTCTCAGACCGCGGAAAACATTTTGTTAATCGGCCATCGGCTTCCGCCTCCCTGATTAGTGATTGGGGAGTGTTCCGTACTATATGCCCTAATGAACAGGGGATAATTCTGGTAACCAGGCAATCCATCCATTTGGTGCGAAGAGACAAAACATGTGCAGCGAGCGATGTTATATTACTTTGTAACGTAAGAAACATCTTTTGAAGAAAATAGTTCCTCAAAGGGTTCCTTTCTTCAGGTGAGGTATGTTGACTATAAACCGTGAGTTCGGAAGCCGGTGACACACGGATCTCTCGTGGTTTTTAGGAACCAATAATAGTTGGATGGCGGCTAGCGCCTATTTATTTTCACTTCCCTGGAGGCCGACCCATTATTTTCTGTAAGAACGCTAGCTTTCAGCTTCACTCGTTTGAGGTACGTAACTGGATTACCCGGGCGTAGCAATCGCAGAGGTGCTCCCTTTACTTCCTAGGCGAACAATCGGAAACGTAGGTGTAAACACATGAGCCAGGCAACCTAGCTTGGCAAAGGACTTAAGTCAAATAGGTGCATATAATGGCTTGAGAGGAATGGAGAGGAGATCAATTCAAACAATAGAAACAAGGTTGTAAGAAGTATATTGTAATTGGCCACTTTTAAGAGAAGCCCCCAGGTAAAGCTGGGTAGTACATCCAACAATGTATACATTGGTGACCTGCCGAGTTACGGTTTATCCGGACTCTAGGTCAGGGAGGCTAAAGCTCCTAAAATTAAAACAAAGAGAAAAGGACAAGGACAGAGCGGGGAGTGTTGATGACAATGCCATATTATGCGTAGAAACACCAAAGCCGAGTAGCGTTCCATGGGTTTGGTTTGAGGCGATTATCCAATGGGCTGTGAAGGCGATATGCCCCCCTGCGAGTACTTCGTCTATAATGAAGGGGCCTTCCCAGTTAGGTGAAAGCTTGTGCTTCTGCTTCTCGGGGAGGCGCAGGACGAGCTCTCCCACATTATATGCCTTCGCCCGAACTTCTCGATTCTGGTAACATGTTGCTTGCTGTTGATAGAATGCGGAGCGTGCCCGAGCGATGTCGTGCTCTCCTTCCAGTGCGTCAAGGTCGTCTTGCCGATCCATCTCGGCCTCCTTCTCTTTGTACATGCATACTCTAGGTGCGTCATGGATCAAATCGCATGGGAGGACTGCTTTGGTGCCGTACACCATGAAGAACGATGTGTATCATGTCGATCGGTTAGGAGTAGTGCGCAACCCCTATAGCACGGAGTCCAGCTCCTCTACCCAGTGGCAATCTGTTTCTTCGAGGGAGCGGATTAAGCGAGGTTTTATGCCGCTCATAATTAATCTGTTTGCTCATTCCACCTGCCCATTAGTTTGTGGGTGGTACACTGAAGCGTAGTTGAGCTTTATGCCAATCTTAGCACACCAATCTTTAACCTCTTGGACGGTAAAATTAGACCTATTATCGGTGATTGTCACGGGGAACACCATGACGGTGTACACCACTGGATATGAAGCCAACAACTGGTCTGGATTCCGCAGAGGTTACCGGCTTTGCTTCAATCCACTTAGTGAATTTGTCCACCATAACTAGTAGGTATTTCTTTTTCTTGGTCCCCCCTTTAAGTGGTCCAACCATGTCCAGCCCCCAGATGACGAACGACCAGGTTATGGGTATAGTCCGAAGAGCTGTGGGAGGCATATGGCTTTGATTTGCAAATAACTGGCACCCAACACAATGTTGGACTAGGGTACGTGTGTCTAGGAAAGCTGTGGGCCAGAAGAACCCTGCTCGGAAGGCTTTGCTGAACAGGGCCTAAGCTGCTGCGTGGTGGCCACTCATGCCGACATGTATCTTCGAAGATGCACCTCTGAAGGACCCCTATAGCGCTCCTTTTGTAAAGCTCACCCTCATGGACCTTGCACGCTTTAGAGTGCCGGATTATGCATCGTGCCTCCATCCGATCATCAGGGAGTTCTTGTCGCAGGAGGTAGGCGAGCAGTGGTTCGGTCCAGGGGGTGATTATGGCCATGATCTCATGGGCCGAATGTGTTTCTTCAAGTGCGGAGCCTCCGATAATATGATCATCTGGTTCAATTTCTGGGAGGGGGCTATCTGGGAAGGATCGTTAATTGAGGTGCCATTGTCCCCGCCCTGCCATACTACAAATGGCTTGAATAGCCTTTCTAGGAAGGTATTTTTAGGTATTGGGTCTCTCTTGGCGCCCATGCGGGCATGAACATCCACGGCCTGGTTACTGTCTCTAGAGACATGATGAAATTCTAGACCCTTGAATCGGGCTGACATCTTGAGGACGACGTTTCTATATGCCGGCATTTTTGGATCTTTGGCATCAAATTCAGCATTGACATGGAAGATGGCAAGGTTCGAATCTCCTCGCACCTCAAGCTGCCGAACACCCATCGATGTTGCCATTCGAAGACCGTGTAACAATGCCTCATATTCGGCTGCATTACTGGAGTCCGTGTACATGATCTGCAAGATGTACCAGATGTTATCACCTGTGGGGGATATTAGGATTACCCCAACCCCCAGTCCATCTAGAATTTTAGACCCATCAAAGAACATCATCCAGTGTGAATATGCACTATATTCCTTGGGAGTTCGGCTTCTGTCCATTCGGATAGAAAGTCGGCCAATAGCTGATCTTTAATAGCTCGGCGTGGTTTGTATACAATCTCGAAGGGAAGGAGCTCTATGGCGCATTTTACAATGCGGTCTGTGGCATCCCTGTTATTGATTATGTCATTGAGGGGTACCTAGGATACTACTATGACTAAACACTCTTGAAAGTAGTGTCACAGTTTTCGGGATGCCATAAAGACCGTGTATGCTATTTTTTGGTAGCAAGGGTACCGGGACTTGCATGGTGTGAGGACCTCTGGTATGTAGTAGATTGGTTTTTGGACCTAGAACTTGTGTCCCTCTGATTCCCGTTCTACGACGAGCACCGCACTCACCACCTGGTTGGTGGCTGAGATGTATAGCAGCATAGGTTCACCAATGCCTGGTGCGGCCAAGATGGGGTTGCTTGCCAGGAGTGCTTTGATTTCTTCTAGTGCAGCGGTCGCCTCGCTGGTCCACTTGAAGTTTTTTGTTTTCTTAAGTAGCCTATAGAGAGGCATTGCCTTTTCACCGAGGCAGGAGATGAAATGGCTTAGAGCTGCCATGCAACCTGCCAGCTTCTGCACGTGTTTGAGCTCCGTTGGCATTGCATGCTGGGACATGGCCTTCATTTTAGCCGGATTGACCTCGATTCCTCTATGGGAGACAATAAACCCTAGCAGTTTTCAGGAGGGGACTCCGCAGACGCATTTGTTTGAGTTGAGCTGTATGTCATAGGCCCATAGGTTTTCAAAGGTCAAGCGGAGGTCGTCCATGAGTTGATCAACTTTTTTGGTTTTAATGACCACGTCGCCTATGTATTCCTCGACCGTTCTGCCAATTAGATTTCCAAGCATGTTTGAATCATGCGTTGGTATGTGGCTCCTGCATTCTTTAACCCGAAAGGCATAATGTTGAAGCATAATGCCCCGTAGAGGGTGATGAACATGGTTGCAGCTTGGTCCGCTTCTTCATCTTTATTTGATGATATCCGGTGTATGCGTCGAGGAAGCATAGTGAGGTATGTCCGGCAGTGGCATCAATGATCTGGTCTGTGTGAGGTAGGGGGAAGGGATCCTTGGGGCAGGCCTTGTTTAGGTCCTTGAAGTCGACGCAGAGCCGCCATGACCTGTTCTTCTTGGGTACCATGACCAGATTTGCTAACCACTCCGGATGCTTTATTTCACCGATGAATCCGGCCTCCAGTAGTTTTGCCAACTCTTCACCCATAGCTTGACGTTTAGGTTCGGAGAATCGGCGTAGTGTCTATTTGACTGTCTTGAAACCTTTGATGATGTTCAGGCTGTGCTCCGCCAGCCTCCATGGGATGTCTGGCATATCAGAAGGGTATTAGGCGAGTTTGTTCCAGTTTTCATGTAAAAATGCGCGCAGTGCTTCATCAACTATGGGATCCAGTTGTGCTCTGATGGATGATACGTCTCCAACGTATCTATAATTTTTGATTTTTCCATGCTGGTATATTATCATTCTTGGATGTTTTACAATCATTTTATATCATTTTTTGGTACTAACCTATTGACATAGTGCCCAGTGCCAGTTGTTGTTTTCTGCATATTTTTTACATCGCAGGAAATCAATATCAAATGGAGTCCAAATGCAACGCAACTCCTGGAGGATTTTTTTGGGCCAGAAGAAAGCCAATGGGCCAAGGAAGCACCTGAGGGGCTGCTCGAGGGGAGCAGCACCCACCAGGGTGCTCTAGGGGGCCCAGGCGCCCTTGGGGGTTGTGCCCACCTCGGGTGCCCCCCGAACCACCTCTTTGCTCTATAAATACCCAAATATTCCAGAAACGCTAGGGGAGTTGACGAAATATTGATCCAGCCGCCACAGAGTCCAGAACCACCAAGATCCAATCTAGACACCGTCATGGAGGGGTTCACCACTTCCATTGGTGCCTCTCCTATGATGCACAAGTAGTTCTTTGTGGACCTACGAGTCCGTAGTTAGTAGCTAGATGGCTTGCTCTATCTCTCTCTTGTTTATCAATACAGTGGTATCTTGGAGATCCATATGATGTAAGTCTTTTGGCGGTGTGTTTGTTGGGATCCGATGAACTTTGAGTTTATGATCAGATCTATGTTTTTATCCATGAAAGTTATTTGAGTCTTCATTGATCTCTTATATACATGATTGTTTATAGCCTCGTGTTTCTTCTCCGATATTTGGTTTTGTTTGGCCAACTTGATCTATTTATCTTGCAGTGGGAAGATGTGCTTTCTAGTGGGTTTGATCTTACGGTGCTTGATCCCAGTGACAGAAAGGGAACCGACACATATGTATCATTGCTACTAAGGATAACAAGATGAGATATATATCTATGCAATAGATAAACGGATCTCTTCTACATAATTTCATCGTTCTTATTGCATTACTCCGTTTTCTCATGAACTTAATACACTAGATGCATGCTGGATAGCCGTCGATGTGTGGAGTAATAGTAGTAGATGTAGGCAGGAGTCGGTCTACTAATCTTGGACGTGATGCCTATATAAAGATCATTGCCTGGATATCATTATGATTATTCGAAATTCTATCAATTGCCCAAGAGTAATTGTTTTCCCACCGTTTGCTATTTTTCTCGAGAGAAGCCACTAGTGAAACCTACGGCCCCCGGGTCTCTTTTCATCATATTTTCCTTTGCGATCTATTTTCTCTTGCATTTATTTTTAGATCTATTAAACCAAAAATACAAAAATACCTTGCTGCAATTTATTTGTTCTGTGATGTATTTATCCTATCTACCACTTTTTACCTCATGTTATTTGCCTACTTGAGGCGCCGTACCCGAAAGGGATTGACAACCCCTTTAACATGCCGAGTTGCGAGTATTTGTTATTTGTGTGCAGGTGTTGTTTACGTGGTGTGAGGTGGTTCTCGTACTGGTTCGATAACCTTGGTCTCATCACTGAGGGAAATACCTATCGTCACTATACTGCATCATCCTTTCCTATTTAGAGAAATACTAATGTAGTTCTAGAAGACATCAAAAGGAATTTCTGGCGCCGTTGCCGGGGAGGATCAAGTCAAGATAGTCTCCCGGCCACATGTCAATTTCTGGCGCCGTTGCCGGGGAGGATCTTCAACATGAACCAGGTACCTAATCACAAATCTCATCTCCTCACAGTTTACATTATTTGCCATTTGCCCCTCGTTTTCCTCTCCCCCACTTCACAAAAATTTGCCGTTTTATTCGCCCTCTTTTTCGTTCGCTTTTTCTCATCAGATCTTTTATTTGCTTGAACTTGTCACCATGAGTGACTTCGGTATGGCAGAAACAGATGATGGCCTAACTCCTAAAGTGGAGCGTATAGGTAATTTGGATGCTAAAACTTTTGTTTTGGCGCAAGGGAATTTTATGGGAAAAGAACATATCCAAGATTTTTTCAATTGTGTCAGAAAATTAAGTCTTCATGATATTCCTATACTTGAAAGGACTAAATCTTATGCAGAAGCTATTTCGGCACTTGTTTTGAAACTTGAAACTAGATTTATTCGTACTCACCCTACCATGCAAAGATTGTTTTATGAGTTGCCCATTATAAAGGATCCTAAAGCTAAAAAGTTAGCCACTCTTGTTTTGATGAATGAATTTGCCTACATAATAAAGAAGCTAGGGAAATCTTTGATTTTTATAGCATGAATCATGAAAAACCCGTGATTGATGAAATTCTTTATAATAGCGATTATGCCTTGAGACATTTTCTTGGAGATAACCAAATCTTTGATGAGAATCTTAAAAATCAAGTCCCCCTTTTAGATATGATCCAACAAGTTTTTAACGATGTGAATCAACACTATTCTTGGATCACTGCCGGAAATCAAAGGGGTTATGATGAAAAGCAACTCGATAGTGATATGGTTTCCATGGATAATGTGTTTTATGTATTATTCACAAAACCTCCCGACACAAATACCTCCAAAGGAAACAAGGATAAGAGCGACAAAACTTAGATCCTACGCGTTATGCCTAGCTAGGGGCGTAAAACAATAGCGCTTGTTGGGAGGCAACCTAATGAATAAAATTTATTTTTTGCTTTTTGCTTTTTGTTCTTGAGTCTTAGAAAAATTATGCTACTGTTATGATTGTGTTTTTTGTGTTTTAGTTAGTTTTTGTGCCAAGCAATGCCTTTGGGAAGACTTGGGTGAAAGTTTATTTGATCTTGCTGAAAAACAGAAACTTTTGTGCTCACAAGATTCGTTGTTATTTTTTCAGAAGAGTGATTTTAAGTTGATTCTTTTTGCATAGGATTAATAGACAAATTCCTCACATCCACCAATTTATTTCATAATTTTTGGAGTTACATAAGTATTCGAAATTTTAAGATTGCTACAGACTATTATGTTTTTGACAGATTCTGTTTTCTTTGCGTTGTTATTATGTTTTAATGATTCTATGGTTTTATTTGATGAGTTTTTGCCATAGAAAAGTTGGAATACAGTAGATATAATGCAAAAAAAAATTAAGAATAGGTTTGCTACAGTACTTATAGTAGTGGTTTGATTTCTTATACTAACGGATCTCACGAAGGTTTTGTTTGAGTTTTGTGTGATTGAACTTTTCAAGTTTTGGATTATCTTATGATGGATGAAGGAATAAGGATAAGCAAAAGGCTAAGCTTGGGGATGCCCGAGGCACCCCAAGATAATATTCAAAGAAGTAGAAGGCAACTAAGCTTGGGGTTGCCCCAGAGTGGCATCCCCGCTTTCTTCTAACGACCATCGGTATTTTACTTGAAACTATATTTTTATTTGTCACATGATATGAGTTTTGTTTGGAGCGTCTTATATGATACGAGTCTTTGCTTGTTTTGCTTTGTGTTTTAAGTGTTGAATCCTTGCTGGACACACCCTTTTAAGAGAGCCTTTTAAGAGAGCCAAAAGTTATGCTATGCTTGCTCCTATGCTTCACTTAAATTTTTAGAGCCATGGACTTGCTCTAGTACTTCACTTATATCTTTTTGAGCATGGCGTGCTTTGTTAATTTTGAAGAAATGCTCTCATGCTTCACTTAGATTTATTTGGGAGTTAGCAAATATTTTAATAAATGCTCACATGCTTCACTTACATTATTTTGAGAGAAAGAAAAATTTATGCTCATGATCTTCACTTATATTTGTTTGAGCCTATCAAAAGCAACATATTAAAATAGTCCTAAAGTGAGAGATATCCAAGGAGGATATAATAAAAACTTTCATGAAGATCATTGGAGAAAATAAACTTCATTCTTAGTAATAGTTTTGAGATATGACGATATGATATGTGAGTCATGTTGATGAGTAATTGTGCTTTAGTAAGAATATTGATGTTAAGGTTTGTGATTCCCTATGCAAGCACGAAATTAAATAGTTATGCAATGAAATTTATATCCTACTTATGGTGCATTATTCGGTGTTACTTTTGCTTAATGCTTGGGTACGAGATTTTTTGCTTTTTGGTTGGTCGCTTCTCAATCTTTTTTTAGCCTTCATTTTGCACGAAGTATGATCACTACTTGTGCATCCAAAACCCTTTAAACCAGTTTTGCCTTATGAGTCCACTATACCTACCTATATGCGGTATTTCCATGCTGTTCTAAGCAAATTTGCATGTGCCATCTCTAATGTTCAAAATAAATTTCTCTTTTGTGTGCTCTACTACTCGCGATGCGGTAGAGGGTAGCCAATATTTTCCAGGCTAGATGTGTTATTCTCACGATGAGTGTTTACTCACTTGTCATTGCACAAGAGTATGGCAAAGGTACTAGGGATGCCCAGTCCCTAAATGAATAAATGATTTTACTTTATGTTGTCAAATAATAAATTTCTTGGAAAGTGTTGGTATGGAAGGCACCCATGGATACGGCTAGCCATGGAAAGTGAAAGTTATGGTGGAAAAAGGAATAAACTTTATTTTCTGTTTGGGAACCGCCTATGATGTACTCCCTCCGTTCCTAAATATAAGTCTTTTTAGTGGTTTCAAATGAACTACAACATATGGATGTATATAGACATATTTTAGAGTGTAGATTCACTCATTTTGCTCCGTATGTAGTCCCTTGTTGAAATCTCTAAAAAGACTTATATTTAGGAACGGAGGGAGTATCTAGCATGGAAAGTGTTGGGATGCTCCAAGTCATTTTCTTTGGTAGGAAAAGTATGCCTATCAAAAATATCTTTATCTCTCAATTTTAGCTTTGAGCTCTGGCACCTCTACAAATCCCTGTTCACTCCGCGAAGGGCCTTTATTTTACTTATACAATTTTTATTTTGAATTTGAGTCTCCATCTTCTCTTATAAAGCACCAACTAAGGGGCACTATGATCGTATTTGAGCATTGGGTGTA
Organism: Triticum aestivum; assembly: GCF_018294505.1. Classification (NCBI taxonomy): domain Eukaryota; kingdom Viridiplantae; phylum Streptophyta; class Magnoliopsida; order Poales; family Poaceae; genus Triticum; species Triticum aestivum. The sequence continues at coordinate 153,038,909 of NC_057810.1, forward strand.
GCTAATATTCGAGTGTGTTTCATGAATGGATCAATGATTGAGCATGATGGGCTAGGGATAACTTACTTTAGTGTTGATATTTTGAAAGACATGGTTGCTTGTTGGTATGCTTGAGTATTAAAGTCTTCATGTAGAAACTAGACTATTGCTTTGAATCATATAAAAGTCCATATGTCCATGCTGTAAAGAAAAGAATGTGATGAACATGTTACGCATCATTCCACATCAAAAATTCTATTTTTATCATTTACCTACTCGAGGACGAGCAGGAATTAAGCTTGGGGATGCTGATACGTCTCCAACGTATCTATAATTTTTTATTATTCCATGCTGTTATATTATCATTTTTGGATGTTTTACAATCATTTTATAGTCATTTTATATCATTTTTGGTACTAACCTATTGACATAGTGCCCACCGCTAGTTGTTGTTTTCTGCATGTTTTTACATTGCAAGAAATCAATAACAAATGGAGTCCAAACACAATGCAACTCCTAGAGGATTTTTTGGGCCAGAAGAAAGCCAATGGGCCAAGGAAGCACCCGAGGGGATGCTCGAGGGGAGCAGTACCCACCAGGGCGCCCCAGGGGGCCTAGGCGCGCCCTGGGGGGTTGTGCCCACCTCGGGTGCCCCCCGAACCACCTCTTTACTCTATAAATACCCAAATATTCCAGAAACCCTAGGGGATTCGACGAAATATTGATCCGGCCGCCGCAGAGTCCAGAACCACCAAGATCCCATCTAGACACCATCATGGAGGTGCTCACCACTTCCATTGGCGCCTCTCCTATGATGCATGAGTAGTTCTTTGTAGACCTACGGGTCTGTAGTTAGTAGCTAGATGGCTTCCTCTCTCTCTTGTTTATCAATACAATGGTCTCTTGGAGATCCATATGATGTAAGTCTTTTGGCGGTGTGTTTGTTGGGATCCGATGAACTTTGAGTTTATGATCAGATCTATGTTTTTATCCATGAAAGTTATTTGAGTCTTCTTTGATCTCTTATATGCATGATTTCTTATAGCCTCACATTTCTTCTCTGATATTTGGGTTTTGTTTGACCAACTTGATCTATTTATCTTGCAATGGGAAGAGGTGCTTTGTAGTGGGTTCGATCTTACGGTGCTTGATCCCAGTGATAGAAAGGGAACTGACATGTATGTATCGTTGCTACTAAGGATAACAAGATGAGATCTGTATCTGCCGCAATAGATAAACGGATCTCGTCTACATCATGCCATAGTTCTTATTGCATTCCTCCGTTTTCTCATAAACTTAATACACTAGATGCATGTTGGATAGCGGTCGATGTGTGGAGTAATAGTAGTAGATGCAGGAATGAGTCGGTCTACTAATCTTGGACATGATGCCTATATAATGATCATTGCCTGGATATCGTCATGATTATTTAAAGTTCTATCAATTGCCCAAAAGTAATTTTTTTCCCACCGTTTGCTATTTTTCTCGAGAGAAGCCACCTGTGAAACCTACAGCCCTCGGGTCTCTTTTCATCCTATTTGCCTTTGTTATCTATTTTCTCTTGCATTTTTTTCAGATCAATTAATCCAAAAATACAAAAATACCTTGCTGCAAGTTATTTGTTCCATGATCTATTTATCCTATCTACCACTTTTTACCTCATGTTATTTGCCTACTTGAGGTGCTGTACCCGAAAGGGATTGACAACCCCTTTAACACGTCGGGTTGCGAGTATTTGTTATTTGTGTGCATGTCCTATTTACGTGGGGTGAGGAGGTTCTCCTACTGGTTTGATAACCTTGGTCTCATCACTGAGGGAAATACCTACCGTCACTATACTGCATCATCCCTTCCTCTTTGGGGAAATACCAACGTAGTTCTAGCAGACATCAATGGACCCCGTTTTATTCGGGTCTGTCGGGTGTACTTGGAATTTTACTATCTCGTCAGCTAGTTTAAATGAGGTGGATTTTGGCATTTGACTAAGGACCACGTCATCCCTGTTGACTGTAGTGCGGAGCGTTATTAATTCTTCGGCTGCTAGTGCCTCAGATAGTGCTGCGAGGGCAAGCGATGCGGTCTTGTTTTCAGCTCGAAGGGTTGTGTTCAGATCGACGGCGAGTCAAATCACGCCATTAGTGTTGGAAATATGCCCTAGAGGCAAAAATAAAATGGTTATTATTATATTTCCTTGTTCATGATAATTGTCTATTGTTCATGCTATAATTGTATTAACCAGAAACCGTAATACATGGGTGAATACATAGACCACAACATGTCCCTAGTGTGCCTCTAGTTGACTAGCTCATTAATCAATAGATGGTTATCGTGTCCTGACCATGGACATTGGATGTCATTGATAATGAGATCACATCATTAGGAGAATGATGTGATGGACAAGACCCAATCCTAAGCATAACACAAGATCATGTAGTTCGTTTGCTAGAGCTTTTCTAATGTCAAGTATCTTTCCTTAGACCATGAGATTGTGCAACTCCCGGATGCCGTAGGAATGCTTTGGGTGTATCAAATGTCACAACGTAACTGGGTGACCATAAAGGTGCACTACAGGTATCTCTGAAAGTGTCTGTTGGGTTGGCGAACCGAGACTGGGATTTGTCACTCCGTATGAGGGAGAGGTATCTCTGGGACCACTCGGTAATGCATCATCATAATGAGCTCAATGTGACTAAGGAGTTAGCCATGGGATCATGCGTTATGGAACGAGTAAAGAGACTTGCCGGTAACAAGATTGAACGAGGTACGGGGATACCGACGATCGAATCCTGGGCAAGTAACACACTGATGGACAAAGGGAATTGTATACGGGATTGAGTGAATCCCTGACATCGTGGTTCATCCGATGAGATCATCGTGGAACATGTGGGAGCCAATATGGGTATCCATATCCTGTATTGGTTATTGGCCAGAGAGATGTCTCGGTCATGTCTGCATGGTTCCCGAACCCGTAGGGTCTACACACTTAAGGTTCGGTGACGCTAGAGTTGTAATGGGAAATTGTATGCGGTTACCGAAAGTTGTCTCGGACCATTCCCATATATGTGTAGACCCTACGGACACACTTAAGGAGAAGTTGTAATGGTAACCAATACAGGAACTGGACTTCCCATATATAGATCTTCACCTCCGGACCATTCCAAAACTCCTCATGACATCTGGAATATCATCACGCCGTCGTGCTGCTGGAGTTCTCCCTCAACTTCTCCTTCCCCCTTGCTGGATCAAGAAGGAGGAGACGTCCCCGAGCAGTACGTGTGTCGAACGCGGAGGCGCCATCTGTTTGGCATTTGGATCGGATCTTCCGTGATTTGAATCACCACGAGTACAACTCCATCAATCGCATTCTTGTAACGCTTCCGCTTAGCTCTCTTCAAGGGTATGAAGATGCACTCCGTTTCTCTCGTTGCTAGCATCTCCTAGATTGATCTTGGTGACACATAGGAATATTTTTGAATTATTACTACATTCCCCAATAGTGGTATCAGAGCTAGATCTATGCGTAGATTCTATGCATGAGTAGAACATAAGTAGTTGTGGGCGATGATTTGGTCAATTTGCTTACGGTTACTAGTCCTATCTTGATTTGGTGGCATTGTGGGATGAAGCGGCCCGGACCAACTGATACGTCCATTTTCCATCATGTTTTCCTACTATTACTTATGATGTTTTATTCTATAATAATGCTTTTTGGAGTAATTCTAATGCCTTTTCTCTGATAATACGCAAGGTATGCACAAAGGGGGAGAATTCTGGCAGTTGGAAATCTGAACCTGAAAAAGCTATGTCAAGCTACCTATTCTGCATAGCTGCAAATGAGCTGAAACTTCCCGAGGATTTTTTATGGAATATTTAAGAATTATTGGAGCCAGTAAGTACTAGAGGGGCCACCAGGTGGGCACAACTAGAAAAGATCATTACCCTCTGCCTTTTATTAATCAAATGTTAGAAAGATTATCTAAGCACACACATTTTTGCTTCCTTGATGGATATTCAGTTTTTTCACAAATACCTGTTTCACAACTTGATCAAGAAAAGACCACTTTTACTTGTCCTTTTGGAACTTATGCTTATAGACATATGCCTTTTGGTTTATGTAATGCACATGCTACCTTTCAAAGATGCATGACTGCTATATTATCTGATTTTTGTGAAAAGATTGTTGAGGTTTTCATGGATGACTTTTCAGCTTATGGGAAGTCTTTTGATGATTGTTTAAGCAATCTTGATCGAGTTTTGCAGAGATGTGAACAAACAAATCTTGTCTTGAATTGGGAGAAGTGCCACTTTATGGTTAACGAAGGTATTGTTTTGGGCCATAAAATTTCTGAGTGAGGCATTGAGGTGGACAAAGCCAAGGTTGATGCAATTGATAAAATGCCATGTCCTAAAGATATCAAAGGTATTCGTAGTTTCCTTGGTCATGCTGGTTTCTATAGGAGGTTTATCAAAGACTTTTCAAAAATTTCTAGGCCTCTTACGAATCTTTTGCAAAAGGATATTCCCTTTGCTTTGATGATGATTGTTTATAAGCCTTTGAAACACTAAAGAAAGCCTTAATTACTGCACTTGTTGTTCAACCACCTGATTGGAACTTGCCTTTTGAGATTATGTGTGATGCTAGTGCTTATGCCATTGGTGTTGTTCTAGGACAAGGAGTTGATAAGATACTGAATGTTATTCATTATGCTAGTAAAACTCTAGACAGTGCTCAACGAAATTATGCTACTACTGAAAAAGAATTCTTAGCAGTGGTGTTTGCTTGTGCTAAATTCAGATCTTACATTGTTGGTGCTAAAGTGACTGTTCACACCGATCATGCTGCTATAAAATATCTTATGGAGAAGAAAGATGCTAAAACTAGACTAATTAGGTGGGTTCTTCTAAAGGGGCAGCCCCAGTGCATGTAGCTCCCGCTTGCGCAGGGTCTAGGGAAGGGTCCGACCACTTTGGGTCTATTGTACGCAGCCTTTCCCTACATTTCTGTAAGAGGCTGTTTCCAGGACTTGAACCCGTGACCTCATGGTCACAAGGCAGCAGCTTTACCACTGCGCCAAGGCTCCCCTTCAATTAGGTGGGTTCTTCTGCTACAAGAATTTGATTTGCATATCACTGATAGGAAAGGAGCAGAGAACCCTGTAGCTGATAACTTGTCTAGGCTTGAAAATATTCTTGATGACCCACAACCTATTAATGATAGCTTTCCTGATGAACAACTATCTGCAATAAATGTTTCTAATAGTACACCTTGGTATGCTGACTATGCTAATTATATTGTTGCTAAATACATACCACCTAGTTTCACATACCAACAAAAGAAAAAAAATTCTTCTATGATTTAATACATTACTTTTGGGATGACCCACATCTTTATAAAGAGGAGTAGATGGTATTATTAGACATTGTGTACCTGAGCATGAATAGGAACAAATCCTATGGAAATGTCACTCTGAAGCTTATGGAGGACATCACGCGGGAGACAGAACCGCTCATAAGGTATTACAATTTGGTTTTTATTGGCCTACTCTCTTCAAAGATGCCCGTAAGTTTGTCTCGTCTTGTGATGAATGCCAAAGAATAGGTAATATCGGTAAGCGTCGAGAAATTCCTATGAATTATTCACTTGCTGTTGAACCATTTGATGTTTGGGGATTTGATTTCATGGGACCTTTTCCTTCCTCTAATGAGTACACACATATTTTGGTTGTTGTTGATTATGTTACTAAGTAGGTAGAAGCTATTCCAACCAGTAGTGCTGATCACAACACCTCTATTAAAATGCTTAAGGAAGTTATTTTACCAAGGTTTGGAGTCCCTAGATATTTAATGACTGATGGTGGTTCACACTTTATTCATGGTGCTCTCTGCAAAATGCTTGCTAAGTATGATGTTAACCATAGAATTGCATCACCTTTTCCTTCCTCTAATGAGTACTCACATATTTTGGTTGCTGTTGATTATGTTACTAAGTGGGTAGAAGCTATTCCAACCAGTAGTGCTGAGTACAACACCTGTATTAAAATGCTTGAGGAAGTTATTTCCCAAGGTTTGGAGTCCCTAGATATTTAATGACTGATGGTGGTTCACACTTTATTCATGGTGCTTTCCGCGAAATGCTTGCTCGGTATGATGTTAACCATAGAATTGCATCACCTTATCATCCTCAGTCTAGTGGTCAAGTTGAACTTATCAATAGAGAAATAAAACTAATCTTACAAAAGACTGTCAATAGGTCCCGAAAGAATTGGTCTAGGAAATTAGATGATGCACTTTGGGCTTATAGAAAAGCTTATAAAAATCCTATTAGTATGTCTCCATATAAAATGGTTTATGGAAAAGCTTGTCATTTGCCTCTTGAGTTAGAACATAAAGCATATTGGGCAATTAAAGAACTCAATTATGATTTCAAACTTTCTGGTGAAAAGAGGTTATTTGATATTAGCTTATTAGATGAATGGAGAACCCAGGCTTATGAAAATGCAAAATTATTCAAAGAAAAAGTTAAAAGATGGCATGACAAAAGAATCCAAAAGCGTGAGTTCAAAGTCGAAGAATATGTTCTTTTGTACAACTCTCGTTTCAGATTCTTTGCAGGAAAACAACTCTCCAAATGGGAAGGACCTTATGTCATCGAGGAGGTCTATCGGTCCGGAGCTATCAAAATAAATAATGCCGAAGGTGCTAACCCGAAGGTTGTCAATGGGCAACAAATAAAACACTATATCTCAGGTACACCCATTAATGCTGAAAGCAATATTATCCAAACTTTGACACCGGAAGAACACATAAAGGAAACCTTCCGGAACACTCCAGAATCATGAAAAAAGGGAGGTACGTGATACGGTAAGTAAACGGACTCCGAAAAATCCGCCAAAATATTTTTTGTCAGCTTTGGAATATTTAAAAAATTAGGAAAATAAGAAACTTCCAGGAAAGTGACCCTGGTGGGCACGATACACCAGGGCGCGCCTGGCATGCCACGTGCCCAGGTGGGTTGTGCCCACCACGGGTACTTTCTGGACTCCCTTTTTCTTCTATTCTGCTTGTTCCCCAAGATAAAAAATATATTTATATACCTCCCGAACCTGTTGACCTTCGTATCATGGAGAAATCTCTTGTTCTCTTTTCTCTCTGTTTCCTATTAGATCTGGAATTATGTCATCCCAAGACTCGGAGGGTGAGAGCTATGTTGCATATTATATCGCTAACTCCAAGGTCTATGGGGATGTGGAGCACTATGGCTGGACTTCATAGGAAGAAGAAGACCATGATCCTGAGAGGAAGGAGGAGACGAGCTCGGAGGAGGATGAAGTTACATTGCCCCAACCTGGGGACATGCATGTTGAATTTAAGAAGTCAAGTCTCCCCAACAAAACAAAGAGGCCTAAGATCTAGTTTATCCCTTTTTGTCTCTTGCAGGAAAATAAGCAAGATTTATGCAAAAAGGTGTTGGAGCTTGAGTGGGAGATCCGTGAACTGAAAGATGAGAATTCCGTTCTCAAGCGTAAGCTAAGGAAGAAAGACAAACCCACTACTTCATCATGGCCACCTTCTTCTTGACCACCAAAAGAAAACTGAGTATCGGGTATGGGCACTCCCCTTGGATTTCGTCAAGCTTGGGGGAGGTGCCCCGGTATAGTATCATCTCCACTATCTTTTGCCTTTACTTTCTTAGTTTGATCCATGGTTATCTTTTGCTATTAGATGAATAAAAGTTTAGTTCGATCCTTTATTTTCAAGAGTTTGCTTAGTGTTCAATCTTTGTAATCATCTGCAAGATATATAATAAAGTTTATTTTGAGTTTTGCCTTCTTTACTTTCTTGTTGCAAATAAAAATAAAGGAAATAATGAAAAAGATCATATGCTAATCTTATGGTAAGTGATGAAATTACACAAGGAAAAGTATAAGTAGAAAATTTTATTGTAGATTAACAAACATAGCATTGGTCAATGATGCAACTCATGAAACAATTAATAAAGGGAAGAGAAGATTCACATATAAATATACTATCCTGGAACTCTTTTGTGATTGTGAGCACCCATCAAAATATTATATGCCAAAATTGTTGACGTCGGACAAGGAAGACAACTTAATGATTTATGTTTGTTCATATTCACATAGAAGTTAATTATATTGTCATAGATCCTTCAACATGTGGTGCTTGCCCCTATCATTGCTAGACAAAAACTCCGCACTAAGTAGAGATACTACTTGTGCATCCAAAACCCTTAAACCCAAATCTTGTTTGAGATTCCACCATACCTACCTATGGATTGAGTAAGATCCTTCAAGTAATTTGCCATCGGTGCAAAAGGGGGAATAAAAATTGCTTCTAAAAGTGTGAGATCATTTAGTGTAAGGGAAAATTGAGCGTTGTATGAACTTGTTATGGTGAAGAATAAAAGCGACTTACTGCATAATAAAGGTTTCCATCACAAGGGGCAAAAAATGTGACGTTCTCTTGCACTAACGGGTTGAGCATATGAATGAAAAGAACATGGCAACCTCTGCTCCCCTCTGCGAAGGGCCTATCTTTTACTTTCATGTATTTACTTTCATGCAAGAGTCAAAGTTTTTCTCTCTATTCCTTTTATTTTTCTCCTTTGGCAAGCATCATGTGGTGAGGAAAGATCTAGGCACATATATCTGGTTGAATATGGGTAGCATGAGTTATTATTATTGACATCACCCTTGAGGTGAGTGCATTGGGAGGCGAAACTACAAGCCCCTATCTTTCCATGTGTCTGGTTGAAATGTCTTGCTCATGTGTACGCCGTGAGTGTTAGTAGTCATAGAAGACTAAATGATGGTCGAGTATGTGGAATTTCCTAAAGGCTCCGATATGTGACCCTTCCTGAAAAGATGATGAATTGTAGTTGCAAAGTTGACTAAGAACATAGTTTGTTGGTTTGCAATAGAGTTTATGCTTTATACTTCGATGTTGTGATGAATTATCACTTGTTCATGAGAAGTTTGTGATAAAAGTTCTATGATAAAAGTATTATGTTAAAGTTTGTTGCTGTTATAATAAGTCACATGATGTTGCTATGTCCGTATTCTTGTTTTTATCAACACCTCTCTCTCTAAGCATGTGGACATGTTTTTTGATTTGGGTGTTCGCTTGAGGACAAGCGAGGTCTAAGCTTGGGGGAGTTGATACGTCCATTTTGCATCATGTTTTCCTACTGTTATTTATGATGTTTTATTGTATAATAATGCTTTTTGGAGTAATTCTAATGCCTTTTCTCTCATAATATGCAAGGTATGCACAAAGGGGGAGAATTCTGGCAGCTGGAAATCTGAACCTGAAAAAGCTACGTCAAGCTACCTATTCTGCACAACTACAAATGAGTTGAAACTTCCCGAGGATTTTTTATGGAATATTTAAGAATTATTGTCGCCAATAAGTACCAAAGGAGGGCCACCAGGTGGGCACAACCCACCCGGGCACGCCTAGAGGCCCAGGCGCGCCCTGGTGGGTGCTGCCCTCCTCGTCCCACCTCCGGTGCCCATCTTCCTGTATATAAGTCATTTTGACCTAGAAAAATAAGGAGAGGGCTTTCGGGACGAAGCGCCGCCGCCTCAAGGTGGAACTTGTGTAGGAGCACTTTTGCCTTCCGGCGGAGCAATTCCGAAGGGGGAACTTCCCTCCCGGAGGGGGAAATCATTGTCATCATCATCACCAACAACTCTCCCATCTTGGGGAGGGCTATCTTCATCAACATCTTCAACAACACCAACTCCTCTCAAACCCTAGTTCATCTCTTGTGTTCAATATTTGTACCGGAACTATAGTTTGGTGCTTGTGGGTGACTAGTAGTGTTGATTACATCTTGTAGTGATTACTATATGGTTTATTTGGTGGAAGATTATATGTTCAGATCCATTATGCTATTTAATACCCCTCTGATCTTGAGCATGATTATCATTTGTGAGTAGTACTTTCGTTCTTGAGGTCACGAGAGAAATCATGTTGCAAGTAATCATGTGAACTTGATATGTGTTCGACATTTTGATGATATGTATGTTGTCATTCTCTTAGTGGTGTCATGTGAATGTCGACTACATGGCACTTCACCATATTTGGGCCTAAGGGAATGCATTGTGGAGTAGTTATTAGATGGTGGGTTGCGAGAGTGACACAAGCTTAAACCCCAGTTTATGCGCTACTCCGTAAGGGACCGATTGGATCTAAAAGTTTAATGCTATGGATAGAATTTATTCTTAATAATTTTCTCGTAGTTGCGGATGCTTGCGAGAGGGTTAATCATAACTAGGAGGTTTGTTCAAGTAAGAACAACACCTAAGCACCGGTCCATCCACATATCAAATTATCAAAGTACTGAACAAAAATTAAGCCAACATGATGAAAGTGACTACATGAAATTCCCGTGTACCCTCAAGAACACTTTGCTTATCATAAGAGACCATTTTGGCCTGTCCTTTGCCTCAAAAGGATTGGGCTACCTTGCTGCACTTTTTTTACTACTATATTTACTTGCTCGTTACAAATTATCTTGCTATTAAACTACTCCGCTACTAAAAATTTTAGCACTTGCAGACATTACCTTGCTGAAAACCACTTGTCATTTCCTTTTGCTCCTCATTGGGTTCGACACTCTTACTTATCTAAAAGGCTACAACTGACCCCATATACTTGTGGGTCATCACCGACCTTACACGTACGCTTACATGAGACAGGTTCCACCGACTGACATGCACTTGTTGCATAGGGTGGCTAGTGGATGTCTGTCTCTCGCACTTTAGTCGGACCGGATGTCGTGGTTCTAAGCCTGACAGTAGAGTGGGGGGTAGGTATGGAGAGGCAAGGTCCTAGCTATGGAGAGGTTGTAAGCACAAAGGATGTACGAGTTCAGGCCCTTCTCGGAAGAAGTAACAGCCCTACGTCTCGGAGCCCGGAGGCGGTCGAGTGGATTATGAATGTATGAATTACAGGGTGCCGAACCCCTCTGCCTGTGGAGGAGGGTGGCTTATATAGAGTGCGCCAGGACCCTAGCCAGACCACGCGGGAGAGGGTTTAAGATGAGTTAAGTCTGGGGCGTTACTGGTAACGCCCCACATAAAGTGCCTTTACTATCATAAAGTCTACTTGATTACAGGCCGTTGCAGTGCAGAGTGCCTCTTGACCTCCTGGTGGTCGAGTGAGTCTTCGTGGTCGAGTCCTTCAGGCCAGTCGAGTGAGTCCTCATTGGTCGACTGGAAGGCGACCTCTTCTAAGGATGTCTTGGGGTAAGTTACTTGGAACAGGTCCATGACCCTACCCTAGGTACATAACCCCATCATTAGCCCCCGAATGGATTGAGGCTTCGAGTGAAGAAGGAGTTGATGTCGTTTCCGATTGACCTTTGCGCTCTAGTTGTGCGCTGTTCTGGACCAAAGAATCTCTTCGTTGACAGGGAGCAATTTGCCTTCAGTCGACTCGATCCATTCTGTTTTTGCGTCGAGTGATCTTTCGGGCTTCGACGATCTCCGAGCGACGGATCGCCGGAAACACCGCGTCTGACAGACTGATTTGTTGCTCGCGGATCCCGCGGGATGTGAAATTTGGGGGCGCGCGCGAAGCGGGGCGGACCGCGGCGTTCGGATGGGACGGGGCATAGACGCCTCGATCTCCGCGCCGCCTTTTTCGCCACGTATCCAGCCTGCATAACTGCTCTCAGATATGATTAGATCGACCGGGCCCACATGTCAGCCACTCGGAAGGGACCTTATAAATGCGCCCGGCGAGGATTTCTGTGCTGCGCCCCAGCATTCTCCCTCTCTCTCTGCTTCCTTCTTCCCAGCTCAGCGTGCTCGCTCTCGCCCCCGCACCACTTCCCTTCGCGCATCTCTCCGGCGACCATGGCCAAGGAGAAGACGGCGGCGCTGGAGCGCGCCAAGAAGGCGTCGGCGTCGGAGAAGGCGAAGGGGAGATCCACCAGCCGCGGAGGGTCCTCGTCCAGATCCCGCCTGCCGAAGGGCTGGGTCCAAGGAGATTGGATCCAGTCGACCATCACAGAGAAGGACCTCCTCGACATGGCCAACGAGGGCTTGATCCCTCACGGAGCTGCGAGGTTGCCGGGGAATGAGTGGCAGCCACAGCCAGAAGAGGGTGAGTGTGTGCTTTTGGCCACTCATGTTGATCGTGGGTTTTCCTTGCCGCCAAGTATTTTCTTCCGTGACTTCTTGAATTTCTTTGGAGCGCAGCTTCACCACTTTACCCCAAACTCCATTGCCTATCTTCCTGCATTCGTGTCCATGTGTGAGGGTTTCTTGGGCTGTCGACCGCACTAGGGTTTGTTCAAACATATATTCACGTGTCGCTCTCAGACCGTGAAGAAGGCGAGCCCAGGTGATGAGAGAACCCGAGTCGTCCAAATGTGTGGGGGCCTGGGGATCCAGGTGAGGAATAAGAGCACCTTCCCGCCCATGACCTTTCCCGAGTCCGTCAGAGGCTGGCAGTCGACTTGGTTCTACTGCCAGGTCCAGTCGACGCCAGGGCAGTCGAGTGGACTCCCTTCGTTTACCATGGACCGAGTGAACAAGCCCTCCCCTCTGAAGCTGATTCCGGAGGAGAAAGCCGACGTGAAGATGTTGATGGAGCGCGTGGTGCAGTTGGTTCGGGAGGGGGTGACGGGCATGGATCTTCTGGAGGTCTTCCTCAGGCGTCGCATGCAACCCCTTCAATTCCGGAGCCACTGCATGTGGTTGTACTGTGGGACCGAAGACGAGACTAGAGTCCATCCAGAATCAGTCGACGACGTCACTCTGGAAAGATGGATGGTAGCCGTTACCGGAAACAAGGACAACCCGCGCGGAGCCAGAAGGATTCCTCCACTCGACCACAACAGCGACCCAAACAAGGTACACTTGCTCTGCTCTCCACTGCGCCCTTGTCGTATTCATTTCTGTTAACCCTGCCGACTGGTCGACTGATCCTTGTTTGGGCATCTGCTAGGCCCTCACCGAGCTGTACTCGATGCCCAATGGGGCACAAGCTTCGACTGAGGAAGGCGAGGCGAGCGGGGGCGAGAGCCAGGAAGAGGAGGAATGGGACTCAGATGTTGCAGAGGATGATGACGACGATGATGATGATGACGGCGATGAAGACGACGTCGAGGACGAGGAAGAAGAGGAGGAGGAGGTCGTACCACCGCGCTCAGAAAGGCGGTCGAAGCTTGTCCACGACCCTTCGTCCGAACGTGGTAAGGGGGTTGCGACCGCCACTCAGTCGACCAAGCGCCCTCGGACCACCTCTCCAGTGCCGACTGAAAAGGCGCCGAAGCAGCCCAGGGCGGCCCCGTCGAAGCCGATCAAGCTCTTGCCGAAGATGAAGGTGTCCATCCCCACCATATCAGGGTAACCGTGCTGCTCATATTTTCTTATTCTGTGTGAACTTTATCTCTGGTCGACGTTGAAGTTAGTCGACTGATCCTTTGGAGTTGCAGTGCTGCTACTTCTGAAACCTCGGCCCGGGCTGATGACCACGAGATGGAGGATGCAGCAACTTCGAACCCAGGTGCTGTATTCTTAACATCGTTCTTAGTCGACTGACTCGCGATCTCTGATCCTGATTCTTCTCTGCAGCTCCACCCAATACTGTTATCAATCTCCCTGATGACGACGAGGATGAAGAACCACTGGCGCGCAGGAGGAGTCGGAAAGCGTCCGCCAGTAAGGTGCCTCAGGATGTGACGGCGCCTGAGATTCTGATTGTGGAAGAAGAGAACACCACTCGACACACGGTGTCCTTCGCAAATCCGCTGACGAGTGCTCAGCAGCCCTCCCTCTTCACGACGCACCACGTCCCAGAGGACCAAGCTGGCGCAGCGAAGGAGGCAATAATCCAGGCGGGACTCATGATGGAGCAGCTGAAGACCATCCGGGACGCGAGCCAGGCAGCTTATGACGCCAGCTCTGCCCTCCAAAGCAATGTCCAGGTCAGTCGACCGCTGTTTGTTCTGTTGGATATGTTACCAAAAACTTTTCTTTTCCGGAATTTATAGTAATCACCCACTGGGTGTGTCGAATAAACTCCGTGTTAGCGGGGGCACGCTGAGTGCACCCGCTGGGTGTAGTCCCCAAGGCTAAGGTCGACTGCTGGCAGTCGGCCTTAGGCTTTATGATGTCAATCTTTCTGTCAGTCGACTGGTCGACTGGATTTCACAAACCGGTGGGGGCATGCTGAGTGCACCCACTGGGTGTAGTCCCCAAGGCTAAGGTCGACTGCTGGCAGTCGGCCTTAGGCTTTATAATGTCAATCTTTCTGTCAGTCGACTGGTCGACTGGATTTCACAAACCGGTGGGGGCACGCTGAGTGCACCCACTGGGTGTAGTCCCCGAGACTGTGGTCGACTGCTTGCAGTTGATCACAGTCTTAGAGAATGCATCTCGCACACCTTTTTTTTTTTGAGGTCGACTGGTCGACTTTGTCTTCAACAGGATTAGTGGGGGCACGCTGAGTGCACCCACTGGGTGTAGTCCCCGAGACTATGGTCGAATGCTTGTATTCGGCTGTAGTCTTAGAAACGTGTGTTTTTCCCTTTTTCACTCGGAAGTGAATTATATTTGTCATTTAGTCGATTGGTTCTTCGCAGAACTCTTGTGATCTTGTGGCTCGCTACTCAGAGCTGGAACACAAGCATACTCAAGTCGAGCTGAGCTTGAAGCTAGTTCAGGAGAAGCTGACAAAGGCAAAGGAGGAGACCGAAGGTATGTTTGGTGAGACCTTGACGACTGCTTTTCCCCTTGCTTGTTTCAAAATCTGATCTTGCTGTAACTTGTAGGTAAGGTAAGGGAGGCCCAGCAGAAGAAAGACCTTGAGCTAGCTGAGAAGATCAAGCTTGCCGACGAGAAGTTAGCTTCAGTCACCAAGCTTGAACAAGACAATACCAATCTGAAAGCTGCTCTTGGGATTGCCAACAAGGAGGTCAGTCGACTGAAAACTGATAAAGCTGCACTGACCGACCAAGTCAGCAAATTGACTGGGAAGAAAACTGATCTGGAGGCCTTCCTGAGTGGACTTGCCAAGAAGCTGTTTCTTATGCTTGAAGGTAAACCTCTATGCTTGGCAGACATTTCCAATTGTGATTTTTCCATTCGACCATCCTCTTGACTTAGTGACCACCCTTGCAGAATTTTGTCAAAACTTTGAAGAAGAAACTAGCCGGCTGGAGCCAAACCTCGACCCCGTCAATTCTCCGGTGAACGA